>NC_137655.1:1890069-1946783 GCF_963422515.1 Blennius ocellaris
TTGGAAGAGGACGAGGTCTGAGGAAACCCGGAGTGACGCGAGTTCAACGCTCCTGTCACTTGCTCAATAATTCACTAGGAGGAGCAGAATCCTGGCGTGACGTTCACTAATGGGGAGGATCAGAGGGATGCAGAGCAGCAAACAGTGAAGAAACTCCTGCACCTTCATCAATCAGTCTCTCTTTACACCGACAGGAGTGGCAGCGTGTCCTCCTCCTCTTCCTCCTCCTCCTCTTCCTCCTCCTCCCCTTCCTCCTCCTCCTCCTCCTTGTCTCTTTAGATCCTCTACTTCCTCCTCCTCCTGTCACTTTACCTCCTCTTCTACCTCCTACTCTTCCTCCTTGCTCCTTTAGCTCCTCTTCCTCTTCCTCCTCCTCCTCCTCCTCCTCTTCCTCTTCCTCCTTGCCTCTTAGATCCTCTTCCTCCTCCCCTTCCTCCTCCTCCTCCTCCTTGTCTCTTTAGATCCTCTACTTCATCCTCCTCCTGTCACTTTACCTCCTCTTCTACCTCCTCCTCCTCTTCCTCCTTCTCTTCCTACTCCTGCCCCTTTAGCTCATCTTCCTCCTCCTCTTCCATCTCCTCCTCTTCAGCTAATTTTCCTCCTCCTCCTCCTCCTCTCCTCCTCCTCTTTTTACTCTCCCTCCTCCTCCTCCTCCTCCATCCCCTTCCTCCTCCTCATCCTAATCATACCTCCTTGTCATCTTCTCCCTCCTTCTCCTCTCCCCCTCCTATTTTTTACTCTCCCTCCTCCTCTCCCTCTCCTCCTCTTGCTCCTCCTCCTCCTCCTCCTCCTCCTCAGCTGTAGCCTCGTGAGATGGGGGAGAGGAGAAATAACAGATACAAACGATAAATCTAACAAAAGATTTCACTTTCCTTTCCTCCGCAAACGTTTTCAATTGTAGAAAATAGCTCAAATCGCAGCTGCTGAGGCCTCCTCCAGTTTAAAATACTCCACTTGACAGTACCTTCTGCTTCCCTTTGTACATGTTTACTTGTGCTTCAAAGAAACAGAAATAAACAGAAATTCTAATTTAATCTCCTACTATTCGGGACCAAAGCAAAGCTCAGGTTGAACCGTGAAAAGCTGTTCACAAAACCTTTGTTTCTCTGAAATCCCCTTCAAACAGACGGCTTAATGTTGAAGTAACTGAGTACAGAGGGAAAAGGCGGAAGTGAGGTTGATATGCATCAAGCTCTTATCTCCACCACTGAGATGTTCAATCGACCACGAAGAACTGATGAGAGGATCTTCCACCTGTCAGTCTGAGGACTCGGGTGAGGATAACTGGGCTCCTTCAGCATAACTTACTTAAGACATTTAAAAAAAAGTAATTCTAGAGTAAATTCTCCACATTAGAGACAGAACATGTCAAATGATGGACCTTAACAAATAGCGTACAATATTGTGATAGTGGCTGTGAGAGGTTGTACACTTGCGGTTCTCTATTACAGTGTTTTTCAACCACTGAGCCGCGGCACACTGGTGTTTCCACGAAATATAGTCAGCTGAGCCGTGGGAAATTATCCAATCTCACATTTTTTTTCTAAAAAACATTTGCTCTCAGTGTGTTGCAGAGTCATCATGTATAAATACTCTTCACCACTAGAGGGCAGCACAGAACTTTGCCGGTGAAATGTAAAGTGACAGACGTCAGTGTGGTTCATCTCCACCTCCTGCTACCATCTTGTATCAAAGTACTGTGTCAGTGACAGTGATGGAGAAGTTTTTGAAAACCAGGATCTCAGCTCTTCATCCATCAGGTCCAGGTTTCACACTGAGGGAGGCACTATTAAAAAAAGGACTTTGTAGCCTCTATTAACAATATAAAGTCTTTCTCATCAAAGTTTTATCAACAGGAATCAAGTAAATACAGAAACAGAGTTTAACATTTTAACATTTTCAGGTGGTGGTGTGCCTCCAGATGTTTCCAATGAAAAAAGTGTGTCTTGGCTCAAAGAAGGTTGAAAAACACTGGTCTATTAAATAAAGCAGAACCTCATACTGTAGAACAGGACTTATGCTGAATGAAATTGTCGTGGACGAGTTGTTTGCACACCGACAAACCACCTCCACCGCCTCAACATGAAAATGAAAACCGGTTTTGGCAAAACTCTGTGCCGATCCCTGCCTTTGCCCAGAGTCCGCCGGGTTTCGGGCTCCAGTCGTCCACGGACACACGATTTGGCCGCGGCGGTACGGACGATAGATGGATCCGACGTGGAGAAGCTTGCCAGTCCATCATCGGGTTAACAACTGAGCGGCACAAGATCACTCATGCGCACAAGGCCAATTACAACTACAACCCATTTGGAGTCACGATTTATCCTGGAGCGTACGTGGTGGGGACGGCGGGCTGAAGGCAAATTAGCCGGGAAAGGCTGCACACATAAGGAAAACGTTCACACTGGACATGATCAGGCTTCAACTCAGGATTAAAAATTCAATTTGGGCTGTACTGCTGTGATATGACAGCACCGCCCACTCTGCCAGACACCCTGGAAACCTCGGGGATATAGACAAAAAAAAAAAAAGCCCTTCTTAACATCGAATTTTCTAAATGTGTTTCTGTTCCTCGTGGAACTGTGGATATAAAACGTAAATCAGACCGGAGCATGACCCAGCAGCGTGTTGTTTGTGCGCTTGCCACTCTGCATTTCACATTTCGCCTTCAACCATTTTAAACATATGTAAATTTCTTCTCTTGGCGTCTTTGCCCCCCCCCCTTCCTCTGCCTTTATCTTTGCACACAAATAACTCCTCTACACTTATGCATGCACTGCAGAGTGCAACAACTGCACTCCAAAGTATTGCAACTCAATAACCTGTAAGCATGTTTGTTTGTTGTTTGTTTGTTATTCATCAAGCTGCCTTGCCGTTAATTTACCTGCATTGCGTTGAGAAAATACAAGACGTGTCAATCAGCCGGTCTCGGCTTTTGTTTTATCGGTGGAGACGTTAGAAAGCGTCGCCCCGGCGGGCAAGACGCACATTTTGCTGAAAATGATGACGTCATCGCTTCTCGACGCTATAACTGGCGGACGTCATGGTCCAGATACCGATGCTATTTGGTTTAGTAAGGCGCGATTTTGGACTTCTGCCAGACGAGTCTTCCACTCTGGTGCTTCGTCTTTTCTTCTGCGTTTCTGACGTATTGGCCGAGCCACAGCGCCACCTTCAGGCCTGGCATATGTACTACACTGCTTTTGAGTTGAGTTCATGGTATCGTGTCAACGTCACCCACATGGAAGGAACCTCTATAAACATATATGTTTTAATACAGGTTTTGATATAGGTTTTTTTAATATATGCGACATATATAAAATTGTCCGTTTTCCTATATTATATGTACATATTTGTGTACACATATACGTGCATACATGTACCTATATAGGCACATATATGCACATATATATGTGTGCATATATGCATCTATATGTTCTTCTTGCATAATTGTTTTTTAGTTAGTTCTTAGTTATTGCCTTGATAATGTATGACAGTTGCCAAAGTGAGATATATAGGCTATATATATATGTGTGGAAATAAAGAAGCAGTACAGGAGACCTATATGGCCTGTATATTCACATATATGCACCTAAATTTTGCCTATATGTGGCATATATACGCATATATCAACTCAAATCAATGTTTATTTATATAGCACTTTTTATACATTGAAGTAACACAAAGTGCTTATATGCACATATATGCAGCATATATGTGCATATAAACTGCTTATATGTTTCATATATGCGCATATATCCTCATATAGGTTCTTTCCATGTGGGCACATATTTTCCGCAGCGATCCCGTGTGGACGAGAAACTTTTTTAAGAACGACGGGGAGGAAAACAGATCATTTAGCCTCGTGTGTCACTGTAAGAACGTGAGAACATTTGTATAACGTTTATAGCGTATTGTTCTGTGTGCGCGGCTTCATTAGAAGAACATCCAACACCTGCGTCGTGTTCAGCGTTTCTGCCGCTTCTGTGTAAACCAGTGGTTCCCAACCTTTTTCGACCAGTGTACCCCTTGAGCTGGTTTCCATGTGAAAAGTACCCCCTCTCTCGTGTGTGATTATTCGCCTTAATGTGTACTTATATTTAACCCTTTGTCTTTCTATCTATCCAACTGCTCATTTAAATAAAACAATGATTGTGAGTGTAAAAACATACCTTTTAATGAGACACTTGCGCTTGCTTGTCTTTCATAAGTCTTTCATAATTCCTTTTTTCACTGGGCTCCCCTGTGCCGGCGTCCGAGGCGACGGTAGCAGTAGCGGTAGCAGTAGCAGTAGCGGTAGCAGTAGCGGTAGCTGGACGTTTACTCCTGCCTAGCCATGCATCCATGTTTACAGTCGGTATGCAGCTAGAGTTAGCTAGCTTCGCGAATCGTGCGCGCCCGCAGCAAGAACGTGAACCTTTTTTTTTTTTTTTTTTTTAAAGCGCGCCACTTTATAGTCTTTTCATATTATGTGCATTGCAGTGTTACAATCACTGTGGACGAACTGCTACTCATGGAAAATAAACGTATGGCCTTACTAAAATTCATGATATAATACAATATAATATAGTATAATTTTTTTTTTTTTGTGTGTGGATACTGTAGGCTAATTTATAATCTTTCTGCGTACCCCCTGCAATACCCTCGCGTACCCCTAGGGGTCCGCGTACCCCCGGTTGGGAATCACTGGTGTAAACGGACGTCGTTTTGAAAACGTTGGCATGTTAGACACCGAGACACGGACAACGACACGGTTTCACGCTATCTCAAGGCTCGACTCCGTGAAGCGCGATCGTTGACTCGCCGGCTCTTCTCCCGGTCCTGTCAACTGATGCGGTTCTTGATTCTGCATGAATCATTCACTCGTCCCGGCAGACGAGAACCCGCTCCGTGTTTTTTTTTTCGACAGAGCGGCGCGTTTGTTTGCGGGAACGCCAGGTCAAGTCGCGGCGCCGTCACTTGGCATCCAGCGGTGAGGTCACACTGCAGCGCTAGCCGGATTACCGTCGCTGCTCCCAGTGGAGGATTTAAACCTTCTGCTGCACCTGTTCGGTGTTTACTCTGTCGCACACAGTTCCTGTTAGCTAGGAGGGGAAAGGATTAAAGAAGAGAGAAAAAATATACAGATTAAGGAAAGAATACACACCTAAAGGACACAAACAAGCATTTTATTGGTTTTTAAAAAAAATGTGTTTTCATGCATTTGAACTCTTGTGGGTCATCATTTAAAAATACACTGTGTTAGTAATTCAATTCATTCGGGGAAGTTGCATGCATTTGGTTATTTTCTGAACCTTTTCAAATCTGAGGCTATACTTCAAAATGTATATCTATTATTATTACTGATATATATATATATATATTGTTATTGTTATTTTATTGCTACCATTATTAGTAGTACTATACACGAGTATTATACACTATTGCACATTGTTATTATCTGTATTATTGTTATTATTATTATACAACACCTACTTCTAATGGCTCTGCCACTGCACCTTACTATTTATTTATCTTGCTTTGATCTCCTGCTTATTTCTAAGTGCCCATGTTCCATTCTGTGTTTTACTTTATGTCTTATACACAGATATTTTTATAGTTTTATTTTTTACTTTTATTTCTATTCTATTTTATACTTATACTTATACTTTAGAACGTGGTTACCAACATGTCTCATATGGATCCACTGTGTCTTTGGGTTCGTGATAACGTTTCTGCAGACTTTTCAAATGAAACGAAAACAATATTTATCGAGAAATAATATTCAGAAAACTTTCTAGCGCCACTGCGGCGGGGCTGAGGAGTGTGATGGCGCTGTCAGAGCTGCAGGCTGCAGCCCTCTGGTGTCGGTGGTCAAAGAGAATAAAAGTGACGGGGAACACGCGTGCAGCACATATTTTATACACGTTGGTCAAAGAAAAATGTACGAAAGGCAAGAAAGGAACATTTCAGAACCTTGTAAGTGAACAGCGTAAGTTGTAGATTGAAAAACATGATTGGAAACGTAATTGGGAACTTTTGAGAAGCAGAAGAAAGTTTCAGTCTCCCGAACCCTCGCTGCTCGGCAACCGCATCCAGTTTCAAAGCGCTTTGTGTGAATCAGAGCCGTCACGAGTTCACCGCTTCATATTTCTTCTCCTAAACCCCTTTGACTCCCCCCAGATTTGACCGACCCCCCCCCCCCCCCCCCCCATTTGGCACAGGTTCCTCAGCGTTCACCTCCTATGCACGAGGGGGAGATTCCCAGATGGTGCGCCTGTCAAGAGCATCCAGATATTCCCTCGCGGGTGAAAACATGCAAACTTCATCCACTTCACGGCCTTTGAAGCACAACATACCAGCGTGTTTGATGTTTGTCGTAATTGGCCGTTGAACTGCTCCTTGAACTGCTCTTCATCTTTAGACAAACACATCACCCCCCCCCCCCCCCAACGCTCGCAAAAACATCTCAATAATTCACGGGTAAACACGTTTCTCTCTGCCACTGGGCGCGAGGCAGAAAAACCACCGTGGGTTTGTGCAACAACATGACTCAACGATGAGGCTTCTGAGGCTCCGCGCTACGATACGAAAAGCCCAGGTTGGGGTTTTGACAGCTTGTCGGTCGGTTACTTCATAGTTCCTTCACCGGATTAGACAAAATACTGTATGAACGGCGTGTTTTACCGAAGGCTGTGTTGCAGGAGGAGCAGGAGGCGGTGGGAGTTATGGAGGCATCCTGCAAACGGCGGCAGAGGTAAGGATGATGAAACTGAGGCCCAACTCGGAATGCATCTCCCGGCTTCTCTCCCCGCGGGGAAGAGATGCATCTGCAAAGCCTGCAGCCATGCACCCTGCTGGGCCTCCTCCCCCCCCTCACCCACCCCCACCCACCCACATCAGTCCCCACCAGCATGGAAGACAGACACCAAAGAAGCTATTCAACTTTGTCTTGTTTCAGAATGCACTTTGTATCCCCCCCCCCCCCCCCCCCACCCCGACTGTCGGCTGAAGAGCAGAATTCTAGATGGATGTGCTCAGGCTGGATCCACGACGCTCCATTAAACCGCCAATGACTCTGGATGACAATATTGATCATCGAGGAAAGTGAGCAATTATACTTGTCTGCTGTGACATTCAGCTTCGTGTGCGGCGTCCTTTTTTTTTTTTTTTTTTTTCCCCACCGGGACGCTTTAAACAAATTCACAACCTTCCCGGTTCTGTGTACGTGTTCATGTTTACCCACGATGCAGTGCTGTTGCCTGCTTCCTGCTGCTTGTCTGCAGAACTCCAGTGGCAAGTTCACACATACTCAACCGTAGGAATTCAAAGTGGAACTGCTGCTTCACTACATCGAGACGATTAAAGCTTCTGGACACAGGAAGTCCTGCTATGACTCGAAGGTCTGAGAGAAGAATTGAGTGATTATCTGCTCACCACAGATCCTTAGAACTCGTTTACACAACAGTGTTTCAAGTGGAAATGCATATTTTTTTCGTGTTTTTAATATCAGAAAATGTACACGTTTACATATGACGTTTTTGAAAAGATGTAGTTAGAATGTCAGGCCACTAGTGGGTGCTGTTGTTTGTTTTTGCAATGAAACCACACACACGTACAGAGAACAATACACTGTAAAAAAAAATTGTTGGGTTTCTCTCTTAAAAAAAAACACCAAAAAATGATTGTGTTGAATCTGGTGCCATATAAATTAAGTTGAATTGAATTAAATTAAGACGAACACGGACACTCTAGTGGACAGACGACCAAACTGGATTGATATTATGGCGACTGTCTACTTTAAAACTATCAAGTCTCAGGTGAATATGGACTGGAACATTTTGTGAAACTCTCCAGAAACTAAAACGATGCGTTTTCACAACGTTGTGTTAAACTTCACGGCAGATCCGTCGCTTGTTCTACGTGTCACAGTTGTGTGGATTTTCTGAACTATTTGTTTTGACACTTTTTCGTCAGAATCAATAACATTTCATGACCAAAACAGTGGAGAAATAAAAGGTCGAAGTCACTTCTACTGAGAAATTGCTTTAAATGAAATACCAGGGTTTTGGGCCTTATGTTTGATGGAAGTGGTGCCGATGCAGATCTGCAGTGATTCACCTTCGTAGGGTTAATTTCAGTTGCCCAATAGAGACTGATATCTCTATCTAATAAATATTCCAATATCCTGATTATTACAAGCTGATCATTTATTCCTGAGGAAATCGGAGCAGCTTCGACAATCGTCTTTACACTCTAAAAATGTCACTTAAGTATTTAGTTTTCCCCAAAAATAAATAGTAGAACTTAATTTGCAAATAGAAAAAAACAATAATAACAAATAACTGGTATTTTTCAGGTTATTACACACTGATTAGAGCAGAGTACTGGTTGTACTGAAGTTGTTCATTGATTCCATTAAAGCCTTTCTGGCTCGTAGTTTTTGTTGCTTTCTCTTTTCAGTTTGGGTTTTAAGCGTCACTTTAAAATTCTCGGAATCCTCAGAACATACGATTCAATAATAGATAGCTGGACATTTCTCTGATATTTGGAATGTGGCTGGGTGGCTGGCGGGCGTTGTTCCGAAAAAAGAAAAGAAAACAAATACTTTACGCACATTTGAACCATTATGTAGAATTGAAACAGGCGCAGCAGAGAACAAGTGACGACCTTGAGACGACGCTGAATCTGTTAGAAGTTGAAAGAAAAAAAAAAAAAAAGAGCCACGCACCGATGTGGCTTCCTGTTGAGTGCTTCCACAGATTTACACACGGCTTCATTTGAAATTCTCAAAGACCTCCCGCGTTTGCATAGCAATGTGCCTTTGCACATTTTCTCACCCGCTCTCCGTTCCCCCGACACGAGCAGAAACAATTTGTGAAGCTTTTTGATCTCACACAAGGTTGGCCAAGCGTTACCTGATAAAAAAAAAAATGTGACGCTGACCTGAGAATTGCGCAGGCCAGATGCACACAACTGGTGTGTACGTTCACATTCTGAGAATAATCATTTCTAGAAAATCCTCTGTTTGGCCCGAGACTCCCCGTCCCGGGACATGTCTACAAAGCCCTTTCAAAATAAGTGTCGCCGCTCGCTGTCTGACGTCGGGACAGATGTGCGGCGAGTTACCGGGGTTTCATTCATGCCTGATTGCTGGGAAAAGAGTCAGTCGGGCAAAAAAAATCATTAAAAAAATGGTTTGATTAAAACTGATTGCAACTGGTTTCATACGGATGTGGGTTTAAATATGTCAACAACAACCGTTTGATAGGAAACCAATCAAAACTCAAAGTGGTGGACTCCACATCCATCCATCCATCCATCCATCGTTCCGTCCGTCCGTCCGTCCATCCAAGACACAAGGACATGAAGAGTTACCATTCATTGCTGACTGTAAAACCATAATTACAGTACTTCTGTTTGCACATACTTGCAAAAAGCACACAAACTGAAAGCAAAATAAAATGCAAATCCAGTGTACTTTATGTAAATATTTAATAATAAATCAGACCCGGTCTGTCCAAGTTCTGATCCTGGATCCTGTCGCCGCTGAAATCCGGGTCATCTCTTATCCAAAGTCTAGAAAGGCCCAAACCTGAAAGCGATCGAGAGCGAAACCCATCGGATCAGACTCTTTGGTCATAATTACAGGTAGTTTCAAAGTCAAGTGGTGTTTCTCTTCGTGATTCTACTCTCTTGGGGTTAATGGTGGCCTAAAGCCCAGATAAACAAACGCGGGTTGTAAATCGGGAAACCCACTTGTTCTCCTTGACCCTGAGCTCTTCTGATAAAATGGCTGAAATGCAGAGACGCCCTCTGCCCAAGTGTATAGATAACGTATGTGTTCTACTTGAAAATGTCCATTATTATTTAATTCCCTCCCTAAACTGGGTGAAAAGCCCTTCAAAGCTGCAGGTGAATTGTCAAAGCTGGGACTTTTTGCATGTTGGGTTTTACACCCGGTGGCTCCAACCACCTTTAATGACGCCACGCACGCAGCCGAAGCACGGTTGCTTAATATTCCACACAGATAAACACAACGTGAATGTTTAATGACTGCTACTCTGCATAGTTTGCAGGCTGCAGCTCCTCCACACCTCCGACTGGATGAAGCTGAAGACGGATGTCGGTTCACAGTAAGAAAGCCTCCTGGCCAAAGGTTTTTAGTTCTAGTTTGGTTTGGTTTTATTTTGTTTTGTAACAAATTTTGAACGTTATCCATGTACTTTGGCTTCTGGCTTTCACTTCCTCTGCCGGTTTTAACTTTTATCTCTCAGGAATAAAAATAGAGTGTCGCGCATTGCCAAACTATGTGGAGAGATTGCTGGCAGGGCCCTCGGCGACCTCAATAACCTCCACAAGGTTGTGTTTGTGGATGAAGCCAGACTGATCCTGGCAGACCTCCGTCACCCCCTACACCCCCTACACCCCCTGCACCAGCAGTCCAGCTGCCTCCTTCTGGATGCAGATACGCGATGCCCAGATACAAAACGAAAAGACAAAAAAAAACAAAAAACTAATTTACCCCTGTTGCGATCAGTCTATTAATTTGTAGAGGAAGTTTATATGCCTGTTTGTCGTCTCATGTACAGATGTTCAGTGTTTTGTTTTGTGTCACTGGCTGTGAAAGTAAGTGCTGCCTGTGGCGACGCGTTAAAGGTAATAATGAAAGTGACTCGTCCACAAGTGAGAAACTTGTAAGTGCTCGGTGGGAATCTTTGTGCGTCTTTGACCATTAATCCTGTTTTCATGTTCATTTCCACCGTTCAGAACCATTTTGTGGAGTTTTCATCGACGCTTTTTGATACCAAGCACTTGTTGACTGCCATCAAGCCTAAATCATACTCCATATGCAAACGATGTATGAATGGTATGCGTTGCCGTAGATCAGTGTTTTTCAACCTTTTTGAGCCAAGACACACTTTTCTGTTTGGAATAATCTGGAGGCTCACCTCCACCTGAAAATGTTAAAAAGTTAAACTGTGTAGCCTCTATTAACAATATAAAGTCTTTCTCATCAAAGTTTTATCAACAGGAATCCAGTAAATCCAGAAAGCAAGGACTTTTTTTAATAGTGCCTCCCTCAGTGTGAAACCTGGACCTGATGGATGAAGAGCTGAGATCCTGGTTTTCAAAAACTTCTCCATCACTGTCACTGACACAGTACTTTGATACAAGATGGTAGCAGGAGGTGGAGATGAACCACACTGACGTCTGTCACTTTACATTTCACCGGCAAAGTTCTGTGCTGCCCTCTAGTGGTGAAGAGTATTTATACATGATTACTCTGCAACACACTGTCGCTGTGGGAGCAAATGTTTTTTTTTGAAAAAATTTGAAATTGGATCATTTCCCACGGCTCACCTGACGAGATCTCGCGGAAACACCAGTGTGCCGCGGCACAGTGGTTGAAAAACACTGGCATAGACCACTTCCACACATCCTCTGTGTCTTGAAAGCTGCAGTAGCGTCGACATACTGCGATACGTGTACTGTAGACTGTAGACCGAGGGACAGAGCTCTCTGTCTGCCGCCACACGTTCCAACTCCCTGTTAATGAGTCACACCTGAATCACATGTAGCATGTAGCTCCACTGGAGTGTGAGCCCCGAAACGCCTTAGCATGTAGCATGTAGCATGGCTCAGAGTTAAACTCCTCCTGGATCCACTGAGCAGTTAAAGTACGAGGCCTTTCGCATTCGGATTTTCCGGGACTCGGTTCAGTTGGGACGGAGGGGAGCCGAGAATTTGCACTCCTTCATCTGGTTCGGTTGTTGTTCACGTTCTCTTTTGAGACGCGGATCACATCGTCTGGAAAACGTCACGCAGTTACACCAGCTGCTGGTTTGGGGGCGCCGTCGCCTGATACAGTCACTGACCGGAGAGGAAGTGAAGAAGGAACACGGCTCAATGATTGATCCGGACCGAAACCGGAAGTCTCACTGCTTCACCTCACGGTGGCGAGGCTAGTTAGCTCATGGCTAATGGGTAGCTACAAACAACCGTGGTATAAAGTCTTCAGACCAGATATCGATAAAGCTCCTTTTCCACTACGTCTTCCTCACTAACTCGCTGCTCCACGTCTGGCGCTTGATTCACGCGGCTCGCTTTGTTTGTTTACGACCCAGAATGCATTGCGGTCTGCGTCACATCCTCTCACCCAAGACCAAAGTCTTCAAGGCGACCAGAGATCTCTGGTTATATCCAGCGAATATGGAGAGGAAGACGTAATCATTCATTTTGATATATGCTCTGACGACTATATATCATGTTAGCTTGTGGCTATCCATTAGCCGCTAGCCGGCTAAAAGGGGTAGTGACACTAGTATCAGCATGCATTTCTAAAATATATATATATATATATATATAGAGAGAGAGAGGTTTAGAAAATGCCAATAGTACTTTTTGAAATGAATTAAGTCTCACTGCTAAAATGAAACGACTCATAAACACCAATGTCACACTAATGAAAGTACATATTTAGAAGTGATTTCAAAGCAGACGTTTCCATGGGTTCCCAAAGTCGCTACTCATTAAATTTGCATTTAAATTTTTTTTTCTCCTGATGTTTTACTTCATTTTCAGAAGGTTTTCAATGAATAATGCAAAGCACCTTGAATTAGCTCCGCGCACGAAATGCGCTAAATAAACTCAGATCGCAGAGTTTCCTGCTCAGTCCATCAAAGAATGCTCCAGTAGCACCATTAACCCGGTCTCGCTCGTTCATTCTAAGCTGCTCTTTAAATTGCGGAGTTTGGCAGCTCATTAAAAAGAGTTGTCGAATGTATTGCTATTTGCGGCCGCCGCCTCATTTTACCGAGACGCAGTTTATCGCAACCCCGGGGGGAACGGCGGCGGCGGCAGCTGGATGCTCTGCCTGGATTCCAGGATCATCCTTAAATGACAACAGATTTTCATCCACATGTATTGGAAAGGGTGACATTTTCTCTCCAAGTTGAAATATGAACGACGGCATCTGGTTGATGATTCATTATTTAAACTGATATGATGTCGTGCTAATGTAGCCACAGTCTGTATTTATAATAATCGGTGTTTCCAACAAGTTCACACTGACTGAGTAGCCAATCTTGTGCCATTCACTGGTTTTTTTTTTTTATAATGTTTTTTGTCCTGAAACAAGCTTTCTTTGGAGTCTGCAGATTTCCATCCCCCGATACCAGTGGCAAGACATGTTTAGTTTTTTTTTCCCTCAATCCCGAGAAAATAAAGAAATATTCAAGTTTTGTGTTTGCAATAAATTTGTTTATACCCGAGCTGTACTGACGAATCACCAAGCGTGCTTATGGGAGAACGCAATAACAGAGCAGAGCAGCAAAACACGGAATGTGTGTGTGTGTGTGTGTATGTGTGTGTGTGTGTGTGTGTGTGTGTGTTACAGTGTCACCGCTGCTTCTGCTCCAGCTGTTTTGTTTTTCTGCTTTCCAGCAGCAGCCCGGAGAACAGACGCTCCCTTGGACGCTCGCCAACTGAAATCAAAGTTCCGTCGTGCATCAGCTCAGACTTTACAGTCGGCGGGGCTCCGCGGCGGCCAAGATGGCCGCTGCCGCCGCAGACGGCGATCCAGTGGAAGCGCATCAATAATGCAAAAATCTTTTCTCTGCTCGTCTTTAACGACCTGCAGATGAATAGAGGCTGATGGGAATGTTTAAATTCTGTGTGAAGCAAACTGCACCGACAGGCTCTTTTTTTAATGACCGCCAGCTCACACGCAGCACAGCCCTTCACTAATATTCAAGCTGAAAGTTTTATTTTCCAGGATCCGCGAGATGCATCCCGATCGTCTGGCTCTTACTGGTTTCAACACACTTCATCTGTCCACTTGTGACGTACATGAACTCTTTGGCTGTTTTCGTTCCTTCACATTCGAGTGCACGAGTAATATCTTCCATTTGTTTGCACGCCCCTACTGTTCAGCTTCACAAAGCAGCTTCCTTCATATCGAACTTCCTGTTAACTACCATGTAGCATGTAGGCAGGGTTAAGATGAGATGGTAAAGTTCAAACTGAGGCATGTAAATGAGAAGGAAGGCGATTATTATTATTATTATTATTATTAAGGTGACGAGAAAAGTGATGTTATTATACGTAGAGGCTGTCAGTTTAATCTTGAACGTGCAGAAAACCTGTTGACAGTGACGGTAGTTTGTATTCCTCAGCCTCACAAATTACAGAAGTTGTTAAACTACCAAAACGCAATGTTTATTTTACTGATGTTACTTGAGTAAATAAGACCCGAAAGTGTCCGTCAAACAGTCCCGACCTGATTTCAACTGCAAAACGTTTGGACAGAGTTGAGATTTGAAGCCGTAGAAAGAATTCCTTTAAACAAACTTTAGACACGTCACAGAAGAAGAGACAGAAACTAAGACAAGTGAAGAATAGTCCAAACTGTTTAACACGGAACCTTCGAGGTTGATATGACAGACACTTATTTCATTTTAATAACAGCTGGTGATAATTGTGAAAAGGGTGGATTTTCTCTTTATATTTTCTTTATTTCATGAAAACCATGTTAAAAACGAACATAAGATTGATTAATTTATATTTGTTTGTTAAGATCTTCATAATTACCTGTATTTTTTTTAAGTCAGCAATGACAAGGGTTGTTGTTCAAACTCAAGTTGTAGCTATTTTCCCTTCTTTCCATTGACGTTTGGACACATTGTGAGTCTTGTTGAGGCAGACGACGGCTCGCTGGCGTCGACATCTGAAATCTCCGCGTCCAACTGAAATCTGCCTTTCAGGGGATGAAGTCGCTCTTGGCTCTCGTCACAGAACAAACAGATACTCAACGAAAAGATTAAATTCAACATGAAACATCAAACAGTCACAAAAGCATCCAGTGGATTAATTTCTCGGTCTCCTCATAGAAAAACAAGATTAAATCAAAAAAAAATAAAAAAAATCCCCGGCTGAATAGAAAAACGCCAAACAAAGTGAGTCACGTCCAAACTCTGAACGTTTTACGCAGCAGAGAGGCTGACGTTTAAATTCAGGAGAGTTTTGAGCCAAAAGTCCTCTTGAGAGTCTGACCTTCATGTAGTTTTGAGGAGTTTGAAGTTTCTTCCTGCTGACAGGTCGATCGAATCGTTGGAACACTGAGCTGCTCTCTGGCTGCTGCACTGGATGTGGAGGTTGACTGTGAATCGGCCTCTGGCTAAGCCCCGCCCCTGAACTCAAATGAACCAATAGCATTCAACTAGGAATGGGCCCGGCCAATGGAGGGCGCTAGAGTGCCCCCCACCCCCAATTTCTACTGTCCAATATGTTTATGCCAAAAAAATTATCAACAACAAAAGTAAATGACAAAATTCAACATTAAACCAATCAGCACCAAATTATTTTTTTTGCTTTTTAAATTCCCCGTCGCCAAACCTGCTCGGTGATTGGCTTAGAGTCAGTTCTGGTTTGACGATAAACTCTGTCATGTCTCTTCTAATTTATTGTTTGAAAGGAGAAAGTTGGCTGAAAGGCTTCAGGTCCATATTTCTCCATTGTCGTCATTTTTTTACACAAACAGAAACGTGTTCATCTCGTTAATGACTATCGGTCATATTTTAATCCTGTTTAGCGTGTAGCCTCGCGACTGTATGAGCACCCGCAGCTCGCTAACATTCCGGGGAGGGGCGGAGTTACGTGATGGCCCTGAACGCATCGCCCAGCTCCCGCAGTTAAAACGGGACCAACATGGCGGCTTGGACATAAACTTTCTCTTTTATTTACTGAAACAGTCCAAAGAAATGTATTTCTGAAAACATTGGAGGCGAGAAATAAGCTGTGCAGTTGCAAAGTCGCATCACAGGCATGTGGCTGCTTTGAGGGGGCGTGGCCTGTGAGTGATGGATGGGGCCGGTTGTAGTTCCGAAATGTGGTTCGGTAAATGTTTGAATCTAAACCTCGCCCAAACGATTCCCTGAAGCTGCTGCGAGGAGTTAAACCTCTTCAGCTGGATGAAGTCGGCTCGGCGTTGAACTGCTCCTCTTGGGGAAAAGTCGAACTGCAAAGACGGCATTATCTCTTCTCCGCTCGCTCTTTTGATCTCCTTTGAACCTCAGATGTGTCACATCTTGTAAAGGCATCTTCTTTTTCCTATTTTTTTTCTCCACGGCGCTGACTTTGTCTTCGCAGTAAAGAGGCATGCTAATGTTGAAGATCAGCTCGGCCCAAAATAGAAAGGAATATTAGCGCCGCATAAATTTCCGGAGAGTTTCTGCAGGTGCATAGTTTTTATTAATTCATTTAGAAGCGGTGCCCCTGGGATGTGAGGGAGAAACCTCACATGCGGGGAAACAAAAATAGCTGCAAGAAGTCAGAACAACAACAACAACAGGAGCTGCAGGGGAGGCTGACGAAGTTGGGGATGTGGAGTTTTAGGAATCATTTGATCTGTCAGGAAGGTGCGGAAATCCTCCAACCGGGGGAGAGAGAGTCACGATGGTTTACTCTCAGAAGTAGGTACACTAGTAATAGAAGAATCCCACGAGTCACAGGACACAATCTGATATGGTCTAGCTGAATGGTGGGCCACGGCGGAGGAGGGGCGAGCACGGCCACCACCGGGCGGCTGCACGGATTCCGTTCTGAAGGCTTCCGGTGTGATGTTTGCATTTTTTTCCTCTCGGAAACGTCACTTCAGCGCCCAAACAAACCCTCAGAACTGAGATCGGGCTTTACAGCAGCAACAATAAGACATGAGGCAACAATGAAAAGGGACATGAGACAAGTTGGTGTCTTTCATAAAAGCTACAATATCTGCTGGTCCAACAATATGAATATGTTTCTTGAAAGTAATGGGTGAGGGTTAGGTGTGAGTGAGTGAGTGAGTGAGTGAGACCCTCATAATTGCCCCCCCCATCTCCTATATAGCTATATGACAACAACATCCAGTGGAATATCATATCACAGCGAAGCAGTAGTGAAAGTGACAACAATTTTTTTCACTGGCATTATAAATGAACATTCCGCAAAATGTGACCGAATTATGACGTAGCATGAAAACATGAATATAAACTAGAACTACACTTGGCAGAACGATTTGGCATCGCTAACTAAGTGGGTCAGGAAATAATAATAATAATAATAATAATTGTAAATAATAAAATAATAAAAATGTGAATCACTGAGCAGGGAGCGTCTCCATGGCAACAGATGCTGATCTCCTCTCTTATACGCTTTGTATGGGACTTTTTTTCCGCAGTTTATTGGGGATTTATTGTGAAACGGTGAACCGTAAACATCCCAAAATCTATCCGATTGGTCGTTGGATGACGACAAATCGTCCATGATGATTCCCGGATTTCATGCAATTCCGACGAGTAGTTTTTTGCGTTAAAGTTAGTAAAGTTAGCAAAATACATACATACGTACGTTCAAAGCAATAAATAAATGCACACATATGAAAACACGGCCAACTTCGCCGGCAAAGTTAATCGGCATTAATTCACATGATTATATAAAAAGGACAAGTACCGGGCTTCATACCTTTTGTACAAAACCCTACGAACCGTTCAGATAATTGGTGGACGACTGCTGTGTGCCAGATAAACCACGTTAACAAACACTAACTGGCTGTTGCTGCCGTCCCGGTGTCAGACGGGAGAATATAATGACGTTCTCGTCGCGCGAATGTGGCAGCGTAGCCTTGTAAATAATGGATTCCCGAATCCTTACATCGTCGGAACGTCGCCCCCCCCTTCCCTTTGCTGCTTGTTTGCCGCCGCGGTTCTACGGCGCAGTACAATGCAATCTGCACACAAACACCTGTTGCGCAACTCGACTGGACACTCTGTGGGGGTTGCCCTGGGAGGATCGCACCGACATCCCTGGCTGGACGGTGAGAAACATCTGGCAGTCGGTTCCAGTCCCCAAGGTGCGCATCTTCAATTCCAAGCCTAAAAAAACAAAAAAACAAAACCCTGTTTTGCTCAGAGTCTGGGTGTCAATCATGTTTAATTCATGGGCTCTGTGTTTTGTATTCGGCGGCTCGACGGCGGGCTGCTGCTCCTACTCAGCGCTTGGCGCTGCGGAACAACTACTGAGTAATGAATTGTGTCAACGCGGGCTGCAGGCTCCTTTATACACAATCCATTTGCTGACAGGGTGCTAATCAATTAGCAGAAAGGGGTCTTTGTACGGGAGGAAAATTGAACTGCTGGCAAATGATGTATGGGCTTTTCAGTCGGCTAATTACAGCGGCGTGTCGCGGCGGCGCCCAAAGAACATGAAATAAGGCTCTGCTTGCGTGACCGTTGGGTTTTTTTTATTGGGAAACTGTGTTAAAGTCTTTGGACTGTGTGAGTCTGATCACCTCGCTCTGGCCCAGGGAAACAATCTCATTCCTTTCTTTTTCTCTATCAAGGATTGTTGGAATTCGTACCTTGTGCTCCCCTGAATTCCTGCTAATCGTTCGATCCAGTAGAGGCAGAAGCAGAGTTCATTTCTTCAGTAGTGGATTTAATAATCACACAAACAAGAGATTACAAAAATGCATATATCAGATTACATAATGCTGCAAAATTCCATATATCAGAGATTGCGCAATACGAGCTCGGACCGTTCTTCCCTGCAGACCCACGTATGCAGGCCGGGTTTACAATGAAGAAGGGCCCCGCTGCAACGCGGGGTTCATATTTATACATTTATACCACCTCAACCTCACATTGGTCAGTTCCTCGCGATGTATGCGTTGCTATGGTGACGTTGATATTCCTTTGTCTCCAAAACTGCTTCAAACTGGTTCTTCTCAGAGCTCGACGTTCCGTGGGACCAAAGTGACCTCTGACCTCTTATCTTACCTTGACCACGTTTTTGCAAGAGACGTCGCCGACCAACTTGGAAAGTCCCTGAACATGAATTTAAAGCTTAGTTATTCCCAACTGTAGCAGCGGGAGAAACTCCAGCTGTGTAGGAAGACAACAATACAATATGTTCAGTTGTCACACCAAAAAAACAAATGTTTAACTTCTATATTCCTACAAAGACAACGGCTGTAATTTATCTGTGTAAATGCACATTTCTGATCCGCCACCCATTTACAGTTTTAACTAAAGAAGGAAGATTCACAATCCCCCCCCCCCCCAAATATTAAAATTCAGCGTGATGACGGGAACTGAAATGAACCGATGAAAACATTCCGTTCTCGATCTCCAGGATTCTCGGCACACGGCCGTGCAGTGCATTACTCACTCCAACGGTAATTACATTGTCTTCATGCCATCAAGAGTTGCTGTCACGGTAACCATGACGACGCATTCCCTCTCCATCAGCCTCACTTACGTCAATGTCCCCAGAGACTTGCCCTCACTGACTCGCCGTATTCCCTGGAAACCAAACGTTGGCGTCGCGGGATAGCAAGAATGCTAAAACTCCGTGTTTCTGGCAAAAATGTGTTTTTAATCAATTTCCCTGGGAGATTTGAGCTCAGATTACGATTCAACAATATGGTGAACAAGTTGCTGCTGTTGCGTTCGTGTGGAGAGGTCGGGCAAATGATTGGGTTGACAGGGAGAGTTTGCAGGAAAACAGTGGATTTGTTTTGAAGGGAAAATCCTTGAGATCCACTCAAGAGAAACCACCACGGGATGATATTTCTCATCATTTCTAATCAAAAACATGCAAGTGGGGAATATTGGTGTGGGTGCGCGCTTGTATCTATCGAGTCACGGCCAACAAAGTGTCCCGGGGCAGAATGGTTTGATCGTCATCTTTGATGTTGGTTCTGGCGAACGTGTTCTTTCGCTTACAAACAGCCGGATCCCTGCTGGTGGAGACAAGCTTCACCCGTCAAATCACTGCGTGTCCAGAGCCTGAAGACAGTGAGGGATGGAGTCAGAACGTCTTGTGTCGTGGTTTCCCGCCTTTCTCCTTTGCTACAGACTTTAGCTTGACCCAGGTGGGTCAAACTGATTTTTAGTTGAGGGGCCACATCCACCCTGATCTGACCTCTGACCTCTGGAGGCCCAACAAGTCCAACATCACATATTAAACTGCAGATATGGACAAATGTCAAAGTCTTTCCTTCTTTTGATCCTTTTGTAACTGCAAGAATTTGCCAGTCTATTCTGAAATATACATATTAAAGTTAATCAGATATTATTAATATTATATTAAAAACCCTCAGTCACCTGTATCTGGATATCCTATTTTTATTCAGGATTAAAACAATTTGTCATCATCTGGAAACATTTTTGAGTTTGTGTCTAAAGTATCACTTCACATAAGTTGGACTTATTGTTTTATTGTGAAAGGCGTTGTGTCATGTGACCTCCACAGATGCATTAATGTCGGGGGTCAAATTCTGACCAAGGGCGGTTTTGAATATAATTTTTGCCAATCTGGTGTTTTTAGATCAGCCTCTGTCAGTTTTCATATTTATACTTAAAAAAAAAAATAAAAAAAAATCCCATGGCGGCCGGATTAGATCCTGTGGCGGGCCGCTTCTGGCCCCCGGGCCTCATGTTGGACACCCCTGGTTGAACCCCCTGGATGACATCACGGGGTTAAGGAAAGGTGTCAGGAGGCTTCGTAAAGGAGTTAGTGAAAGGAGATCACGTGACTTTACCTGATCTGCTCCTTTTCTCAGTTATCCCGAGTTTCCCTCTAAATGTCGGCGCAAGGAATTGTGGGGCAGCATGAGCCCGCCTCCTTTGATAAAGGAAGCATCCGTGCTATCCTAAGCTAAAGGAGGCACTGAGCCTCCTTTTCTTTGCTTATTGAGAATTTGGACGGTCCTTGTCATGGCCGCGACACAAAACACTTCCTGGGTCCAGTAAAAGTCGATGTATCAGGAGCGAGGGGGTTCTTATCGGACGTACCCACAGTCTCTCTGGGTCACTGTCCCGTCTGTTAGCTATACGAGTGGCCTTGTCGTGCCTCGGCCATGTCCTTGTTTGGAGTTGCTTTGACTCTTCGTGCACCCAAAAACTCCGCCCCATCTCTGACTGAAGGGCTAAAAAAAAAATACAAAAATCTCAACCCCAAGTTCGTGCGAAAGTCCCGCTCCGCTTCCATCACCATCGCAAACGAGTTCACTGGAGAGGAATCGTGTTTTATTGCACTACATTGCCAGTGGCTGTTTGTTATCCAAGTCCAAGAAGTTGTGCCAGAAGAGGAGTGCAGCGGCGACACGCATGCAAATCACATCTCTAAAAAAAATATGTGAACCTCCGGCCATCGCTGGCTTTCTGTGTAGAACCAACCAAATTACAGGCCGGCGCTTGTTCTCGTAGAAAAGCTGCCAGAGGCATAAATGAATTGAATTAGGAAACAAAAAAAAAATGAATAAGTGAGACGAGAGGCAGAGAATCACAGGGTAACGACAGATGTGACGCGAGAGTCGCGAGAAGCTGTTCTGTGTGTCTCCCATTGAGGAGTAAAAACCACATTTCAGGCGCAAGATGATTACAATCTTTTCATAATCCTTCAATCGACCCCTCGTTGTCCAGCGCCGACCGACGCGTGTCCGCAGAGCAAATATAAATATGTGTTCCGGAAGGAAAATCACGGGGGTCCTAGAGAAGCGCACTCCAGAAGGGAGTGAAAACAAAACGACATTCCTCTTTTCATTCTGCACATTGTGATTGCTGTCAGGTTGTAATTCTGAAATCGGGTGGCTTGGTAAATAGATTCGTAACAATAAAAAAAACAAATAGGACACCTTCGTAAATGACTGGTCTCCCCTTAAAGACTATTGTGGACGTGAATGGCAGAAAACAACATGTATTAATATGGACTGAAAACAAGTATGGTCTGTGGTCTGATGATGCTTAAACTGCAAAAAGTGTTCATTAATAACAAGCAAAAACAAAGCAAACACAACAAATAATAGATAATTGATGTATTTTAAGCAAAAATAAATAAATAAATAATAAATACATTATAATAATAATAATAAATTAGGCTAAATGACCTTGTCTTGTCAATATTGTCAGTGTGAATTGTTTTTTTGGTCAATTGTCAATATTTTTGTATTTATTTTTTATTATTATTATTGTTAATTGTTTGCTTTTTCTGTGCTGTTTTTTTTTTTTTTTTTGTGTTGGTGTTGTTGTTTTGTTCTTTCTTTGTGTTTACTGTCAAGAAGAAAAACGAAAAAAATGAAAATAAAGAGTTAAAAAAAAAACAACAACAAAAAAGACAACAACAAATAGATTAAAAAAAAAGGACCAGTTAGTCTGAGGCTCGTCCCCGTCTCACGCTGGATGTTTTTTTTTTTTTTGCGTTGGAATTGATTTGTCTTCCTGTCGAAGCGAATGCACCAGATACCGCCGGGCAAATTCTGAACGATCGGCAGCGATTCTTGTATCGGAGCGTTAACGCGGCGGCGGCGAAATACCGATCTGCTCTTAAATGGGCGAAGCGAAGCTTTGCTCTCTTTCTTCAGGAGGCAGACGCAGAGTTTTAAGTATCGACTCCGCTGGAACTTCTTCCATCGAACGGGACCGGGGGCTGTGAATCCCAATGAGCCTCGCCGCTCACGTCAAATTAGTCGACTCCTCGTAGCCTCCACACACACACACACACACACACACACACACACACACACACACACACACACACACACACACACACACACACACACACACACACACACACACACACACACACACACACACACACACCAAATCTTCTTCCATTTAGGTAGTTTTCCTCTTGTTAGAGTTATGACGTTTTCTTTGACCTCCGAACTGTGACGCTTCCCGCATGGACTTATTCAAACTGTTAAAATGGCGTCGGACTGTTTTGTTATTGAGCTGTAGATGGTGGACAAATACTGAAATGCATCATGGGTAGCGTAGTTTGTTCAGTCTGTGTGAAGGTCCGCCAATAGGAGAGCACGTTGCTTACGCCTCTTTCTAGCGGTGGCCAATGGGAAGAGGGGATTTAGCGGAGCGCGTGTTTTATCTAGCGGAAGCTCTGGATGGCCAGTGTTTCTGTCTTCTGTAATAAATTACTGTGTTAATCCAATCTCAAGGTTTGTAGGACTATGACTTACTGTTCGCCGCTGCTTCCCTTCAGGAGGATATCTGTCCTCTCCTCCGTGCGGTGAGATGCAGAGACAAAGGACGGACACTCTGTTTTATTGTCCCTCGGCTCTTGGCTTCAGTGGCTTCATCCAATCAGATGAGGCGGGGCCCTTTTCCCCCTTTTCATTGCTTCCTCCACCGCTGAATATCGGCGACATGATTTATACGAGTGTAAACGTCTGAGAGCGTAAACTTCTCAGTGGTTTTTTTTTGGTTGTTTGTTTGTTTGTTCTCTCTTGTCTTGTCTTGTTTTGTATTGTTGACCACCATCTGCACACTGAATTGGCCCTCTGGGGGCTGAAGCTTTTACGACGGG
This sequence comes from Blennius ocellaris, assembly GCF_963422515.1. Classification (NCBI taxonomy): domain Eukaryota; kingdom Metazoa; phylum Chordata; class Actinopteri; order Blenniiformes; family Blenniidae; genus Blennius; species Blennius ocellaris. Next base: position 1,913,410 of record NC_137655.1, read on the forward strand.
CCGCTAAATCGTCTCCAACTCAGCATGCGGATCAAAGCAGAAGCCGACCAGATGCGACTCCATCAATCACGTTTATTTATTTGCAGCCCCCTCCCCCTCCCTCCCCCCCCAGAACGACTGAGACGAGTTTATGTTTTGGGCGCCGGGGTGTGTCGCAGTTACTTCGGCTTCATCTCAGGGGCCACATTTAGACGATTCAAGTGAAAAACACGTCGATGTTTCTGTCAGAAAAGTTGAGAGAAATCCTGAAAAGGGTGTGGTTTTTCCTGTCGGGCCACTAGTGGGTGCTGTTTTTGTGTGTTAAAAACCACATATTGTATATGTGCACGCAGGGAACAGGAAACCGCTGGCCTTAAAAAATTAAAAAGTGGTAAATGCTTGAGTTCAATTCACTAAATACCAAGTTGATTTAACCTAAAATCATCGGTAATGTCAATCGCGCTGTACAGTGGATACACTTTGGTTTTACGAATTCAATAACTTAAATTCAAAGTTGATTAAACTTTAAATATTGTAATACTTCAATTGCCTTGCCCGATTAATAATCTATTACAGGATCTATTCAATGTTTGACCTCCAAGGTAAGGAATTTCCAAGGTAGAAATGGAAATTGGGGCTTAAATTGGAGCGTAAAATTTACATATACAGTATATAAAGTTTTTATATAGTCTAGTGAAAAATATGAATAGATATTTCTTCTCTACGTAGAGGGTGTAGAAATGCGTCTAAAAGTTAATGAGAATGTTTTAAAGTGCTTGAATGTATTTTATTTCATTTATTTTGTTAAAGATGGGAAGTATTAAGAAAAGGGATTTTAAATAGTTTTATGAAAAAAAGATGATATTTCTGAATTGAATCTCTTCTTTCTCATTTCGCCGCTTCATTTGATTGTTCATTGTCCCAGAAACTGTGTGAAACAGCTTTTTTTCCCCCCCCCAAGACTGGATGAACACAAATCATATCAGCAAAACACCAACTTATGTAAACGCAGCAGTTAATTCTCAGATCTAATACACTGAGGATGCGGCGCATGCAGGAGCAGCTCGCCATGCAGCTGCTTGGAGTTTAAAAGTTGTCGCCTACAAATTCCGGATATTCAAGTTAACTTCAAATAGAAAGGAAATGAGGAGGGAATTAAACAAAAAAACCAAAAAAAAAAAACGTGGGAAACGAAGAAAGGCAGAGAGAGAAAAGGGGAAAACTCTGACGGGAAGAAGAAAATGTGGGCAGAATTAAAAAGACAGTGTGAAGGACAAGGAGACACAGAAAAGAGCAATGTGATTAATGGAAGTCACACAGTACTTCTGTGAAACTAGTCCTCCTGTTCAGACTCCCTGCTCACGTCCTGAAGCCCTCAAACATCCTTTATCCTTCCTTCCAGTTCCAACACCTCAGAAAACAGCGTTTAATCCTTCAGCTAAAGAGAGCTGGGGAATAAAGTACAACCGGAATTATTTGCGCATAATTGCTCATGATGCTGGAGAGACGAGGAATGGTTGAAAAGGTCAGGAAATAATGTAATAAATAGGAAATACTTGATGTTGAACGAGACAAAAAACATGCCGTTCAACAACGTGCAGCTCAGGGTTTTCTAAATCTTTTGTTTTAGGAATCTCAAAATCAGGTGGTGTTTATGGAACGAGAAGAGAAGGGACCAGGGAAACCATACAGGAAGGGATAAAAAGAAATAAATCCTCTCTCTGATCACGTCAGAGTTGGCAAGTGGTTTGTTTGACCTTCAAACACCTTTGATTGCGCAATTTCCTGGAGATATATATATATATATATATAGTCACAGACCAGGACTTCTCGCGACACTGCCCCCTACAGGCTTGGCTGCTCACAGCAGCTCTGAACCAGCGTAAAGTAAGATTTTTTTATTTTTTTGTATTATTTAAAGGTTGAGGGGTAAATGTCCGTTTTTGTAAAATTCCAAGTATGTGTAGACGTGGTAGTTCTTTTAAATATATACATATACATACATGACATATTTCATATTTTGTCATTTTCAACTGATTTGACAACTTATCACATGTCATAATGTAGATAGATAGATAGACAGATAGATAGATAGATAGATAGATAGATAGATAGATAGATAGATAGATAGATAGATAGATAGATAGATAGACAGATAGATAGATATATAGACAGATATATAGATATATAGATAGATAGATAGATAGATAGATAGATAGACAGACAGACAGACAGACAGACAGACAGACAGACAGACAGACAGACAGACAGACAGACAGACAGATAGATGATAGATAGATTTAGAAATGTACTTGATTTTATTTTAATAAATGTAAAGTAATGACAAAAATATATATTTGGGTGGCGACGAGCACCACCCAAATAAAAATGTAAATAATATTTTTAATGGCAAACCACTGCCTACAATCACCCGAGAACTACGGTTTCCACGATCACATATTTATTTATTTATCTATCTATTGTACAAAGCCTAGCAGTTTCCTCTCTAATCGACTGTTTGGACTCTTCTAATAAAGCAGGCAGTGTGTAAAAGTCCACCTGTGTGCGAACGCCTGCCTCCGGCTCAGTCCGCCCATCAACCATCAGTGCACATCGTCCGGCTCGTCTCAATGCGGGTTCCGCCGGCGGCCGGCGCGTTCGGAATCGACGGTCAATTCACTGAAGCGCCGCCTGCGTTGTGACTGCTTGTACCGCGACCCGTCGGCTTTTATTATCGGCTTTATCGTGGAACCGGGCCAACGGGGCGCGGGCTGTAATATTTGCAATATAGGGGGGGGAATTTAAGAAGAAGAAAACTAAAGGGGAAAACATCAAATGGTCATAAAGGAGCGGTTTTACCTGTGGGGACATGACATGCAGTGACTGACAATCCAATCCAATCCACTTTATTTGTAAAGCACATTTTAACAACAAAGCGTTTCCAAAGTGCTGCACGTGAGACTGCACATAGAAACTAAACTAAACAGTCCAACACTAAATAAGTATAAAACCATAAAATCAAAATTAAAACAGATGCACTGAGGGGCCGGTCCATTCAAAGCTTAAAAAACAAACAACAACATTTTAAAATCAATTCTAAAATGAACAGGGAGCCAGTGCAAAGATGCAAGGATAGGGGTAATGTGTTCATGTTTTTTGGTCCTTGTTAAAAGTCGTGCCGTGGCGTTCTGGACTAACTTCAAGCAGGAAAGTGTTTTGTGGCTAACGCCAGAATAAAGTGCTTTGTGGCTAACGCCAGAATAAAGTGCGTTGCAGTCGTCCAGACGAGAAGAAATAAAAGCGTGCACGACTTGCTCAAAAAGATTAAGATAAAAGATAAAAACGACTTAACCTTGGATGAAAGTCGAAGATGATAAAAGCCCGATTTTAAAACGCCTTTGATCTGTTTGTCAAATCTAAAATCACTGTCTATGGTGACGCCAAGGCTGGTGACTTTGGGATGCAAATCGTTTCCGAGTGATCCCAGGTCCGCGAGGGCTGATCCAAATACCATCATTTTGGTTTTTCCCTCATTCAGTTTTAAAAAATTCTTGGCTAACAAAGCCTTTATGTCACCTAGCAAACCTAAAGGCTTCAATCTGGCCAAACCACCAAGCAAATGGTCAGAATTAAAGGTCAAAGTTGCACTTTTCTTTTTTTTTTTTTTTATTGACGTTCATATGACTTCCAGACAGAAAATTACAGAAATGTAAAAACCTTGAATGTGTCCGATCGTGGCCCTGAAGGCACCATTGGACACCAGTTTTGGCTCACTGGGGTAAAAGTCATGGTTTAGTTCGTACACTGATACCATGTGGTATCGACCCCGATACTGGTATCGATATCGCTGCATCCCTAGTTGTTAACATGAAAATGAATGATATGAGCAACAGTCAACGTCCCAGTGAAATGAAGATTTGACCTCCAAAACACTCTGGTGTCTCTTCTAGGATCATTTTCCTGCTAACTGGCTGAAGGTAAAATGTTAAAACACGGAAATCTGAGAGAAAATAGCCGATAAACGGCGTTATTTCCTCTGCTGGGCGGAGCTTCTGACAATAAGAGTGACATCACGAGTTGTGCACACGCCCAAGTTGTGTTTACATTATGGAGGATCAGAGTTTTGACCACGAAGAGGCTGAATTGAACCAGATTTCATCATCATGGTCATTTCAAACCCAGTGATTGATGAAGAAGACACAGAAGGTGGTTCTGCCATCGGTGACCCCGTCTGGAACATGTTTGAGGAAGCAGAAGACGCTTCGTCCTCCATTCGTCCTCGCCTCCTCGCCTCAGCTTTGGAAGAACGATCCGGCTTCCTGGATCCAACAGGTCGAAGAGCTTTTCGGACCGCGTGGAATCACCGAAGATTAGTCCAGGTATTACTTGATCATCTACTAGCCGCTAGCGGCTCCCGCCGCCCTCCTCCTTTCCTCCTCTCTCGGTCTCTTCCAGGCTCAATCTTTCATCAAGGCTCATAAAACACCGACTATAACTTCAAAACACTGTAAAAACTTGGATATTTAAGAGGAAACAAGCCAATATGAACACAACAGATCGAGATCTGCACAACTCGTGACGTCACACATAGGCTCCGCCCACAATGGCCCACGAAGAAGGATTCCCCCGATTTCGTCGGCTGGAGATTCAAAATTCAAATAACTTTGTTCTGCGACAACAGTGGAGGGGCAGAGTCGGAGGAACCTTACAAGTAGAACCACAACTATCGTTTTTTGCAAAGTAGTGTTTTACATTTCACTGGGACTTTAAATGTACAGAGACTCAAACACTTTCCCGAAAGGGGAAATGTTTCATAAATCGCTGAACGGGCCGAAATGTACTTTAATCTTCAATTTTTTTAATAAAAAGAAAGATACTCCACTACTTGTATAAAGTATGCCGTTACAACTTGATTCTTCTAAAAGTCATTGGTCATTTTCTACAACAAGGAGACCCCGGGTTTCATGCCATCACGCCACAATGACTAAAAATCAACGTATTAACATTGACTCCCAGTGTGGTACGCTTTTGTTCTGGCGGGTTCTCCCGTCTCCAAAGCTGTACTTACCACACCGGCACTCTTCCTCCAGTACTAGGTCAAACATCATTAAAATATAATAAAACATGTCTCACTAGGCGCCTACGTGGCCGGCTCACTCCCCGATTCATCACTGACGTCTCGCTGCGAGGGCAATTCCCTTTGTGGATTTACTTTCTCCCCCCCCCCCTCCCCCTCCCCCCCCCCCTCCCCCCACCACCCACCCTCATTCTTTCAGTAATTACAAAAAGTCTTAAATAGACCCCGACATTAATCATTTCCCCGTCAGCCGTGCGGCCGTGAAGTGTGTCACGGTGCCAGCTAGCGAGCTGCCGAGGATCCCGGGGAAAGAGAGAGAAGAGCCGAGTTGTGGGTTCAAGGTTGAATCTCAGCGCTGCTCGCTGTAATGCAACTGTAATGAGCGTTCGCACTGAAGCAGCCCGTCGCGTTCGAAATGGCATTTTTGAAGATAAACCCAGTGAGACACACTTCACGGTGGAAGTGGAGCGATTCACCTGAAGGAACCCCCCCCCCCCTATATACCGTCACTCTCTTCAGAGACCTGGAGCTCATTCATAATTAATGGGATACATGTCAAGAGGTGGGGGGGGGGGGGGTGAAAACGGGGCGTCGGGAGGCGGGCCACGTTAAAGCAGAATAGTAATGGGAGAAGATATACAATAATTGTCATTACACTGTGCAGTATAAGTACTGATCATATCAGCTTCCACTTTCAGAAGGAGGTAAAGGGCGGAGGCGGTGAGGTGACGGTGCACACGGACTGGATCGGTTCTACGTCTGCATTAAACTAAACACTCGCAATCAGAAGCAAGGCGTAGCAGAACAAAGAGGAGCGGCCTTGTTTGTAGAAATGTTTTCACGTCTGCAGGTTGCAGAGCTTTTTTCTGTGGTTTATTTGGATTTTTTTTTTTTTTGACGTGTTCGGATTCTAATTTGTTGCCTGGTTAATTAACAAATACAACAATAAAACATGTTTTTTTTTTTTTACTTAACAGCTTGTGGTTCAGCCAATCGCTGCAGCGCGTGCGTTAACCTTTTCAACTTACAACTTCCTGTTGTCGGGAGCGCATTTTTCCTGGTGACTGCATGACTTACTTATAGTGATGAGTAACTTTTTGCAAAATAAGTAAATAAATAAATAAATAAATAAATAAATAAATAAGGGGCCCTGTGGCTACAGGTTCATGCTCCCGACAGTGGCAGATCTTTCAGTGAGTTGGCACAGAATTAATAATTCACCCCTTCAGTAAATGAGGTTTGTGAAATAGCGCAGTGCCGAAGCTGCGCTTCACCGGAGACAAAAGCTTTTGTGTCTTCTGAGGTGAAACCGTCTTGTTTCGGTGGCGTTGCTACTGTGGAAATATGCTGACGGAGCACCTGCTGCAACTCCGGAGCTGTTTTCATTTAGCGACGCACTTTATTAGCGACATCACAATTTTAAAGGTGTCACATTATGGGGGAAAAAAATTCCCTTTCTAATGGTTTTCCAGCAGTAATTATCGTCCCCATTATAATTATAACGGAGTCCTGTTCTTGGTCTGAGACGAAGCGGTGACGTACACCAGACTCCTCTATTCACCGCCGTACATTATTGTCGCTGATTTAAATATCCGTCCGTATCGAGAACAACATTTTCAGCAAAGCTGAATGTAAATAGATTCAGTGAAAAGCTGAGCTCGTGTTGCGTGAGAGACGATTCAAGCGGCCTTTATTTGCAGGAAGATAAATAAATAAAGTCCTATAATTAACTGGGAACAGTCACATTCCTGGCTGACGTCTCCAGGAGTCCATCAAAGACTGCGCTCGTCTTTTTACGGGGGAGGGGGGGGACGGGGGGGGGACGGACGGTCGCATCCACCTGCCGCTCATTAGTGTGACTGCAAGGCTTTCACACTCTTGAGATTCTGTTTCGGTTTATTCCGTACGTTTTTCGAATCGCTAAAACTCTGGCAACCTTCACCCGTTCGTCACCATTCAAATATCAAATCGTGAAGCTTTTTCGGCACTTTCCAGCTAAGTTCTAGCTTTTTGAAATCTCGTCAACTTTTTGAAATATTTCAACTTTTGTACAACTTTTTTTTCCAATGTTAACGGATGGGGACATTTTTTACCTCGCTATAACTTCTTCAAATCTTCACCGATTTCAACCATTCGACTTTTAAACTGTTCAACTTTTTCAACTGTTGCAACTGTTTCAACTTTTTGAAACTTGTGCAACTTTTAGACACTTTTTCAACTTGTTGTAATATTTTCAACTGACACTTTTTCAAGTTTTGTCAACTTTTTCAACTGTTTGACACTTTTTCAACTTTTTCAACTGTTCAACTTTTTGAAACTTATTCAACTTTTTCTACTTTTTTTAACTTTTCCAACTTTATTCTACTTTTTCAACTGTTTGACACTTTTTTTTTACTTTTTCAACTTTTTGAAACTTGTGAAACTTTTTGAAAATTGTACAATTTTTGAAAATCGTGCAATTTTTGAAAATCGTGCAATTTTTTGAAAATCGTGCAATTTTTTTTTATTGTGCAATTTTTTGAAAATTGTGTAACTTTTAAAAAATCATGCAATTTTTTGAAAATTGTGCATTACAGTATGCCAGTACCATTCACACTATCATGTATTTGCCGCAGGAAATGCAGATCATCTAGTATGGCTTCGTCTTGCTGGAGGAACCAGGAGACAGGTCGGCGGCTGCTGATGAAAGTGGGAAGAGAGCTTTACATTTCATGTGCATGTGTGTGAGAGAAACGCAAAAATAAATAAATAAGTAAATGTGATAGTTGAAGAGGACACGTACAAACATCCAGGCTCTCCACGTTGGAGTGAAAGATGAACGATGAACGGAGGGAGAGACGGAGCGGAGTCGCGCCTCGTGCTTTCATTTCCCGCCGCCGGGTTGAGGGGAAGTAGGGCGGACGGATTGACGGGCGGGTCGACGGGCGGATGGCGGCGTCGGGAGGTCAAGTTTGGCCTGACGCAGCGCCGCTCCCTGACCCGTGCCTGTTCTCCAAACCGACGGGCGTCTCCGGCGGGGGAATAACCCTGTCATGTAGATCAAAGAGGGATCGATCATGGCGGCGCGGAAGCGTATACACACACACACACACACACACACACATTAAGAGACAGATTAAAAGGAATTTCTGAGTGAACAAAGTCAGAGTTGTTGTCTGCGCTGTCACTGCAGAGGAGCGTCACATGGCTGCCTGGATGAGTGGGCTGAACCTCGTTCTCGATTCCAAGTTTAGACCAAATATAAAAAAAAAAAAAACCAAAAAAACCAACTGATCCGTGAAGTGAGGGTGTAAATAGAAATCAAAAGAAGGCGAAAAATAGAACGCCGACGAGGAACTATAAAAAGAACAGGTTGAGATGAAGAATGAAGAAAAAAAAAAAAAAAGAAAGGGTTATATAACGTCAGGCACGTTATCCGCGGGCCACAGATTATAAAAGAGTCTGAGGGATTAGTACACTTGGCACCCGGGTGGGCAAGGCCAGTGTGGCGGCACTGAATGCACTGAATCAGCTTATTGTAAGCTGGAGCAGATCAGCCGCAGCAGCCGATCGCTTTAAACAGATACCGTGTAATAGTGGGCTTAAGAAGCAGCAGCCGCGTCTCCGTTTCCCTACAAGAGCAGAAGAAAAGTGGCCGAGCGCGCAAAAAAATTCGAGCGGCGGAAAAACAGGAAGGACGTGGCTTTTATCGGTCTGCTCAGCTCGCGTTTCACATTCAGGGTTTATTTTTTGTTTCTTTTCCTCATTTTTGGGGGAAAAGTTCTTCCTCCAGAGTCAAAGTCAGGACGAGTCACAATGAGTGTGACACTTCGTGGTCTAATGCGAAGCTCAGAAGGCCGAAGAAACACGACAATGGATGGCGAAACAATTTCAATATATTCGACTGTTCGACAACATACGATACCCTTGTTCGTGCTACATGTATTATTTACAGTAATCACACTGATCCAAATATTTTCCAACTGTTATGAGATTAAACCAACATCAGCAGCTCTACCTAAACAGTAACATGATTTTTCTAGATTAAACCAGCCTGAACAGCTCTATCTGGACAGTAACATGATTTTCTAGATTAAACCAGCCTGAGCAGCTCAATCTAGACAGAAACATGATTTTTCTAGATTAAAGCAGCTTGAACAGCTCTATCTAGACAGTAACATGATTTCTAGATTAAAGCAGCCTGAACAGCTCTATCTGGACAGTAACATGAATTTCTAGATTAAAGCAGCCTGAGCAGCTCTATCTGGACAGTAACATGATTTTCTAGATTAAAGCAGCCTGAACAGCTCTATCTGGACAGTAACATGAATTTCTAGATTAAAGCAGCCTGAGCAGCTCTATCTGGACAGTAACATGATTTTCTAGATTAAAGCAGCCTGAACAGCTCTATCTAGACAGTAACATGATTTTCTAGATTAAAGCAACCTGAGCAGCTCTATCTGGACAGCAACATGATTTTCTAGATTAAACCAGCCTGAGCAGCTCTATCTAGACAGTAACATGATTTTCTAGATTAAACCAGCCAGAGCAGCTCTATCTGGACAGTAACATGATTTTCTAGATTAAAGCAGCCTGAGCAGCTCTATCTGGCTCTATCTGTTGATATTTTAGTGAATATGGGTTTAGAAGTGATGCTTTTTATGGTGAAGTGTATTTTAAATATTTTTCTCCAGTAGAGTATCTTTAATAAATAAAACAAACTTAGTTAATGCCAACTGCTACATTTTATATCAAGGTCGGGAAGCCGGTTGTTTCATCTGTGTGTGATTGACAGGTTCCACTGTGAGCAGGTCACCAGTCCATCACAGGACTAACTCAAAGAGACGTCGCTCATACATACATTCATGCCTGCCAGTGATTTAGAAACGACCAAACCAGCACATAAATTCACTGCGGTTAAAACCTGCTCTCTTACTGCCGTGAGGTAACCGAGCCCGTCAGATGAACTTTGCGTTGTTTTGATCTTTTTATAATCTGTTTATAATCCGATTGTGACGTTTCCACCTCTAATATTTGTCCCAACATCTTCTGTCCTTCTGTTTCCAAACGTAAACAAACAGCAGAAAGTCTCCACCTCAGAGTCTTCCTGATAAAATGTCAGTTCATCCTCCCCATCATGCCCTCTGCTTGCTCATGTGGAATTGTTGGGGGTTTTTTTCTCAGTAAAAGTTCCTTGAAGTGACCGTGTTGTACCTGGAGCTTTAATAAAACCAGCTCCGTCTGGCCGCTCGCACTTCTGAAAATCACATTTTGGTTTCGATGACATGACCATGCAGGATTTACAACTGTTGCCTCAATGGGCTGGAATAAAAGCCCAGAATTATTAAAGGTCCCGTATGACACAGTTTTTCAACTAATTCACAGGCTTCAGAGGTCTAACCACATTGTATTCGATGTGCATTTCATCAAATCCAGCCTTGAATCCCAGCCAGTCTAAACGCCCCTCTAGTGAGCTCTACTGAGAACAGGCTGTTTCTGTGTCTGTACCTTTAAATGCTAATGAGCTGTGTCTGTCCACGCCTACTCCTTTGCGAATAGAACAAAAATAGCACCCGCTCAAACTTTCAGAGGCCAGAACTCATCGAACAACATGGTCAAAGTGAGTATCCACTACCTGAGACAGTACATAATTCCCTGTATGATGTCATGAAGGGAAAATCTCCGGTGATAGCACACGCTGACTAATAGTGGAGCAAGTGAAGAAGAGCGTAGAGTTTTCTCACAGAGTATGTGGACACAGATTGCTGTTAAATAAATATATATATATGAGACCTTTAAAAAGTACACACAAAAATCGGTTTTGTCACACGGTGGTACTGCGATCAGCACACTGGTCTGGGGTTCGATTCCCAGTCCAAAGATGGCCTCCCGGTTCCCGAGGGCATGTTGACGAATAAGATTGTTGAGATTATTGCTACCTCTCATTGGAAACGTACAATCTGGATGCGTAACGTTGCTCAGGTCTCGTCGTCAGACATGAATAAACGAGTCTCTGAAAAGATGTGGGACGACTGGTTGTGTGTTCTGGATCTCCTTGCCACAGTGAAAATGTTGGGATACACGCACCTCCGTCTTCTTCTAATCTTCAGGGGAAATGTGTGTAGAATCCAGCCCGTGGGGGAGAAATGCCAAGCTCAAACATCAAACACACTCCGTGCTCCCCGCGTGTTCCCGTTGCCTCGGAGAAGTCGATCTCCAAGTTTCCCTCCACTTCTTCTCGCTCGTTTCATGTCGCTGCCTGTGAAACACATCTGAGCTCCGCTTCCCGGCTGGCATTTTGTCGCCCCGCCGTCGGACAGTGACACATTTCCTCTCGCGCCTCGACCTTTTTGTGCATCAAAAAGATTCCGTCTCCCGCCCGCCTGAAAGCGGACGCGTGCTTTCAAGTGAAGGCGAGCCGCGGACATCAAAGCGTTTTTCGCTCACTGATGTCGGAGATCAGCGGGGTGGAGTGGACCGTCCCCAGAGCTGCGACTCCTCCCAACAAGACACAACCGCCATCAACCCCCCCCCCCCCCCCCCCCCCGCCCCCCCGTCTCCTGTGCAACTATGGTGTGTCGTCCTCCGGCGCATGTTTCAGGCTTTTTTCCTCAAAATGTGACGACAAGTTGGATAAAATAACAACAAACCCTGTGGAAATTACTTACAACCGGTAATACAACCGGTAATAGTCTATATATTAAGTGCTGAGACATTTAATATATATAAGTGCCAAGTGCGAGGTTTTATCTCAGGAAATAGTGTTGTTGTGAACTGAATTCACCACCAAGGAAGAAATCTAATGGATGAACGTTGTAATGGTAACGGAGGTTTCTGTCATTTGTGTCCAAAGCGCTTTTCAACGTCGAGCATATTCATTCATTGAGGCTCAAGGACACTCCCACCACTCTGGGATTTATTTATTTAATTATTTTTTTAAATAAAAAAGATTCAAAACCTCAACAGGCAGCAAAAATACAGCTACAATTTCAAATGACAAAACTGAAAATAAAATGACATTATGAAAAATTACAATTCAAAGCGGTCGTCTCAAGTGCTCTCAATCTGGACTTTAAAAGCGTTCAAGTGTTAAAATAAGCTCAGTCGTTTTGCAGCAGGTTCCATGCAGTTCTGTACCGGCGAATAAACGATCATCTGAACGTAAACTGTAAGCGTCAACACTCCTCCGTGTGATGAAGTTCCAGACGTGGGAGGGCAGCGGACCAAGCACGGCCTTAGAAATAAAAGTGTACCGATGTTTGATAACTTCTTCTTGATAACAGTGAAAACACAAGAATCACCCTGCAGGTGGCTGGAGGTCCACGCCACATGTACAATGGAGAATATTTAATAAGCAATTTCCCCGCGAGGTCGACTTTGTTGTGCAGGTCTGCATGTGATTGCAATAATACTCATATAATCCCCACATAAGATGAGTATTGTTGGAATTGTCATCAATTCCGCGCGTCCGTTTGGTTATGAAGAAGAGTCGAACCGTTGTCTGGATGAATTGCAGGAGTCTTTATTGTACTGAATGCATTCAGGGCAACCATACATGCACTACAAGAGTACAGAATAGAAGCCTCGTACTTTGACGGAGCATAAGATTTATACAGCTGAGCATGACCTCTTGACCTCGGCGGACCCCTTATTTGGTCTCAGAAGGTATTTCATGCTTGTGATTGGTCACAGTCAGATAGTGGTCTCTACATGAATCATTGCATACGTCATGGCAAAGGTAAAGTTTTTGGGGTAAACAAGAACTGGTTTGAGTCGGTTCTTCAAACTGAAAGTACCTGAGGTGAATGTGAGGACAGAGGTTAATAAGAGGACAGGCCTCTGACTATAAGAGGTAATACTGTGTTAACCCTTTCAGTATGCAATGTTGAATTTATATTTACATGTGTGAATAATAATCACCTCCCTGCCTCATTTCTACTCCGCTGATTTTTTCTTTCCCCATCATCGTAGACGAACACTCGCTCGGTCCGGCTCTCGTGCAGCGTCGCCACTTAACCGTCGCCTCGACCGTCAGCGAGGGTTCAAGGAGGTTCAGCCCAGAGTTTAACCCGGACCCTCCCTGCTGGGTTCCGCTGCACCAGCCTCCGGCACACACTCGTAATGAAGACGCTCTCAATGCAGGCCGAAGCGGCGCGACCTGCCAGCTCCTCTTTCATCCTCATTATTCACTGTTCCGTTCAGAGGAAAGCTTATTTACCCCCCTTTTTGTTCAAACCTCATCCACAAGCTGCTCTGGGCTGATTGTAATCCACCTCATTGTCTCATTAACCTCTTATCATGTCGTCGCTTTCATTTCACTGGCATTATCATACGCCTAGATGCCGGTTTGAATGAACCCTGTTGGTGTGAAGGGTGTGGAAGAGGCTCTGCGGTCACTGGGACGAGATCAATAAAGGATCATAAAAAAATTAATAAACAGTGGGGATGGTGTCGGGTCAAGTCGACACAACTGCACATTATTGCCCGTCAAACAAGGATTCCCCACTGAAAACATCAGACATGGTATCGAGACGATATCAGCTGCCGCAGTCTTTTTCCGTCTTCAGACGTCTTCCAGGAATCTGTCCAGAGCTGGAAGTGGTGACGAGCGGAACCGTCTGCAGCACAATGTGGGAAAAGCCACATTTAGACTCCAGGTTCCTTTGAAACACACGGTGTCTCTGTCGAGTCAAGTCTTTTTACATGTCCATCTCTCTCTGGACACTCGTCCTCCCTGTATTTATGATCAGTGTTATAATTATGTGTGTCTTCCCCTCCCTTAATCCCGTTTCCAGTTGTCGTGTTGCTGGATCGTCAGTCGTAGTTCTGCCCTTCCTCTAGTAGATGTCTGTGTTTTCGCCTCCCGCCCGGCTTTGGACGTCACGACCGGCTTTGCGTGCCTGAAATAAATTCTCTGAAGTACCTGGTCCGTGGCCGAGTTCTGCGTTTGTGTTCACACGCTTCACGAATTCGACGAGATTTGACATCCGATTCGATGACGCTCGCACGGCAGGTCGCATTTCAAATGATCACGCAGAGAAACATCGGAATCGAGCATGAAGGACTGCGGTGTGGGCGGAGCCTAAGAGCGTTTGACGACAACAGACTGGACTGGACCAAAAACCACAGACGTCCTTGATACAAATGATCAAATCCACCTCTACTTCCTAAGGAGGCTCCGTCCCTTGAACATCTGGAGGACCTCGGCGAGGACGTCTTACGAGTCCCTGATGTTCAGCGCTGCTCAGTTTGGGCTCGTGGTGTTCGGGGGGGAGCAGGTTGAGGAGAGCAGACGAAGAGAACGGTGCATCGCTGTTATAAAGCACAACAACCCTCCTCCTCCATGTCCTCGTGAGACGCCGTCAGCTGAAGACACTTCAGGACGGAATCCTCCTCACAGCACAGCTGGAGGTCATTTGTGTCCATCGCACACAGAAAGGCACCACAATGAAATCGAATCCAGGAGGTAAACACGACCGTACCCTACTTACTGACATCAGTGAAATGATCTTGAGGAAGATGCTCTATTGTCTGGATGTCACTGGAGCAAGACACTCTATATTCTAGATCAGTGTTTTCCAACCACGGTGCCGCGGGACACTGGTGTTACATGAGATCTCGTCAGGTGAGCCGTGGGAAATTATCCAATTTCACGTTATTTTCTAAAAAAACATTTGCTCTCACAGCGACAGTGTGTTGCAGAGTAATCATGTATAAATACTCTTCACCACTAGAGGGCAGCACAGAACTTTGCCGGTGAAATGTAAAGTGACAGACGTCAGTGTGGTTCATCTCCACCTCCTGCTACCATCTTGTATCAAAGTACTGTGTCAGTGACAGTGATGGAGAAGTTTTTGAAAACCAGGATCTCAGCTCTTCATCCATCAGGTCCAGGTTTCACACTGAGGGAGTCACTATTAAAAAAAGTCCTTGCTTTCTGGATTTACTGGATTCCTGTTGATAAAACTTTGATGAGAAAGACTTTGATGTCTTTGATGAGAATGACTTTGACGTCTTTGATGAGAATAGAGGCTACAGAGTTTACCATTTTAACATTTCCGGGTGGTGGTGTGCCTCCAGAGTTTTCCAAAGAAAAAAGTGTGCCACGGCTCAAAAAAGGTTCAAAGACACTGTTCTGGATGTTATCACTTCTTGAAAAGAAAAGAAAAAAGCATATAGATCTGCTGAAGGTCGTGTAGACAAAGTGTAATGTTAACATCACTCAGAGCGTGAAGTCCGTCACGTCATGAAGGAACGGTGGGTTTGGTTTGAGAAAAGCAGGTTTGACGAGACCGGAACAGAAATGTTCTGCAGTGGAACAGAGCTGCTGAATACGAGGCTATAGCATAATAAGCATGTACAGTATACGTGTCTGTGTGAGTGTCCCAAATACGTCTACATTTCATAAACGTACGAGGAAACGTCTCAAAACACAGGAACAGCCACGTCCCTGCTCGTTTCCAAAAATCATAAAAACACAACTGTAAACAACACAAACATGTCCAGACATTGAAAACTGCACCGTTCATTTCACATTCATTTTTAATATAACCCCCTCCATTGCACATTGTAACACACATTCTATATTGACGAATGCAGGCACGCTAAATGAACAGCGTCCTACACGACTCTCGGTACATTAGTAGATCAGCTCCCATGTGTCTTGTCTTGTTTTTTTTTCTTCCCCTGGTTATAATGAGAACAAGGAACCTTTTCAGTTCCTTGAAGAAAAGAACCTGGACACACAGACGACAGGAAACTACATTATCTGAAGGTTCCGGGTAGTTTTTGGGGTCGAAAAGCAGCTTCAGAGGTCAGTTCAGTTAGTTTACAACACGTGCCTTTATACCCCCCCCCCCCTTGTGATCATGTTATATAATCCCTCCCGGCTGGGTGAAGGTGGATACTTTCACCAAATGACTCGAGGGTTGATCCCTGTGCGTGCGCCCCCCCCCACCTGTCCACCCTCGTGAGGAATCGTTCAGGTTGATATTTGTGCGCGTCGTCCAGCGGCAGGATTGTTTCCCAGCAGCCCGTGACGGCCGCTGGACGGATGAATGAGCGTCTCCGCGCTCTCATCTGGCGCACCAGCTCAGCCGAGCCTTTACGCGCGCGCGCGCGCGGCATGATTGGCTGAGAATCCACGCGTGTCACACACATACACACACACACACACACAAGAAGAGCGGAACCAGTAAATCGCTCGTTTCACTGACTGCATCGTGGGCTTGTTAGTGTCGGAGCGCGCGCTTCTCTGCAGGTTCTCCCCTCTGTGCACGGATTTAGTCTTTTTCTCCCTCTTTTTTGGGGGGTTTTGTTTTGTTTTTGTTGCTGCGTCCTGGAGCGGAGCGGAGCTGAACCATGAACCAGAGCGCAGGGGCGGTGCAGCACACCCGGAGGTACTCCGTGGAGGGGGTGAAGGTAAGAGCCGCCTCGTTCAGCTTCGCTTATGGAGGTTGCACAGCCTGCAGGGGGGGGAAAACTCTCATGGGGGGGGGGGGAAGAAAAGAAAGTTGTGAGGAAGTTGTGAGGACTGCGCCACGTGGAGAAACGCGCCACGCCGCTGCGCGCGTTTTGGCCATAAACTGCGCGTAAAGACGGCGATCGGTGCAGGGACAATGTCGCAGGAATGATTTCGCTGCAAAGCGGGACAAATGGTCTCTTCCCGCATGAGGACGGTCCTCTGCGGAGCATCCGCAGGGTTAAATGATTCATGTCGAGCCTGAACGTACAGACAAACATGGCAGGACGAGTATTAACATTTCATATCAACTTGGCAGAGGAGCTGGAAACGCACTTATGGAGCAAAGTGGCGTGAGGAAGCTGCAGAGGTTTACTGGTCAAGTTGTGGAAACGTCAAGTAACACAGTAAACAAACTGGGATCATTAAAACGCTTGCTGAGAAACACGCAAGTGTCCCTTACATATATAAATGCAACGAGTGAATAAATGAGTAAATTGTAGGATGCATTCATGAATGAGTAATGCACGTGCAGGATCTGAAGATGAATAGCAAACATGCCGTGTGCGTGCATACAAATGTGTGATGTGTTAATATTGCCTGGCATGTTTATGTAACTGTGTGCGTGCGTGCGTGCTCGTGCACATATGCACACTTGTACTTGAGTACAAACACTGTTACATCGATTCCTCAGTCATAAGTAAACCTGCAATTTTTCTCAAGAAAGACTGAAATGTAAGTGTGGGGAAAAAAATCACGCTTACATTTACTAACATCCCTCACGTGGTCAAAGTGACGTCTTCTTAGTTTTACAGAGAAAAAAACGAGAGGATAAAATAAAATGAATCTAAACTATGAGAAGGAGGTTTAAATAGAAGTTGGGTTGTTTGAATTGTAGGATTTTACAAAATAATAGTCCTATTTGTTTGTGTAGGCTTTGTTCAATTCAATTTTATTTGTATCGTACTAAATACAACAGTCATCCTAAACTTTAATATAAAATAGAATGACATTAATGAAAAGATTGTGAGAAAGTGCTGGAAGTGTGCAGAGAAAGTTCTCGCTTATTGATTTTAAAGCAACTGCAGTGACTTGATGCCAGTTGACGGGGGATTAACATGAGCCATGGAAGCAAAGACACGAAGAAGAAAAAGTCAGTCACAGACCAGGACGGGACTCAAATACAGACTCGAACGCCGGCGATGAGCTCGAAAGAGTTTATTGAAAAGTCCCAACGAGGCGGCAAATAAAAAGTTTCCAAGCCGAGGTGGGGAGGAATACGAAGGCGGTCTGGGAGAGAAGGGGTTAATATAGAGCAGGAGATGAGACACAGGTGGAACACATTGAGGTGATGAGTGAGGAGGAGAGTTAATTAGAAGTGTGAGGGGAGACACACACACACACACAAGACCAAGGCCCAGTTCTTTTTTTTTTTAACTCTCTACATTTAAAGATAAAAATCTTAATTTGCACATATCCACCTGGTTCGGAGCTGCAATGAGCAGCCAAACCTGTAGGGGGCAGTGCAGCGAGAAGCGTGAAGCCATGACGGCCAATCAGAATCCTGGAAAACACATAAATATCGACCTCTGCGCCTTTCGATGCAAATAGAGACACAGAGTTCATCCAGAGTTTTCAGGAATCATAGTTTGTGGAGCGTCGTAGCTGGTTTATGTGTAAATGAAGCCAAACGCAGAGAAAAACCCAGGTGTTGTAAACATGACCTCAGACGCACGAGGCGTTCTGACGATCTGGCTTTTTTAATTTTTAATTTTATGGGGATGAATCGGCCACATGTTGATATTTCCGCTGGAACCGCTGCGACGACACCTTTGATATCCCAGAATCCCTTGCGGCAGGTTTCCCCCAAGACGACGTCAGTTTTAGTGAAACATCAACAGAGTTTGACGGCTGCAAGACTCCA
Organism: Blennius ocellaris; assembly: GCF_963422515.1. Taxonomy (NCBI): domain Eukaryota; kingdom Metazoa; phylum Chordata; class Actinopteri; order Blenniiformes; family Blenniidae; genus Blennius; species Blennius ocellaris. The sequence goes on from NC_137655.1 coordinate 1,931,830, forward strand.
GTTTGTTTGTAAACATGTTGACTTTGGTGTGAAATCTGTGCAAACGAGTGGTGATGGTCTTGGTTTATATATTTTATGATTTATATTTCAAAGTTGTTGTTTTTCTGGTACAATAAAGTGTGTGGTTGGATAATTCTGCTGACATTTGTGTACGAATAACATTTGTCTTGTATATGAAATAGTCCCAGATAGCAGACTGTTTATTACATCACACACACACACAAACATTATTCACACACAGTTCTCTTCCTGCGCAAAGTGTGATTGTTGAAACTGGTCTTCAGCCGTCAGGAGCTCCGTTCAGCTCCCTCCGACTAAAACGTCAAACAGAAAATGGTCTGATGTCTCTGTGAGCGCCGGATCAATGTCCGGACCGTGGAAAGCGACGTGTGATGGATTGTCACCGCCGAGGCGTCGGACCGTCGGGGATAATGGCCGCAGAGTGGCGCCGCTATTTTTAGCACCGGCATTTACCTGCGGTGTGAAAACGGAGGGTTCTCTCCCGGGGAACAGAAAATTAATTTCACTCACCTTGGCTGCGCTCATTATGCTCGCCGTTCTGGAGCCATTAAGAGCAGCTGAAGAGGAATTGGAAAATGAGGACGATTGTGACATCCACCTCCACCTCCACCTCCACCCGGGCCGAGAGACGAAGAAATGTATGGAGACACCTGGTGGTCCATCTTTCTGTACTCCGTTAACCCCCGAGTGAGAGCTCCAGGCTTCTTTTTTTAATTTAAATGGAGTTTATTTTCTTCTTGAATGTGGGATTTTTATACGTGACTTAAGCAAATATTTCACCCAAGAGTCCCGCTGGACTTCAGCTCCGGGTTCGTCTCTGTAAGGAGGGTTTCTGTGGACATGATTGGCCGTGCGTCCACCTGATGTCCCGGGAGATTTACGCCTCGGGGCTGATGGGGGGAGGGGGGGGGGGGGGGGAGCAATGAATGCAAATGAACTGGCGCTCGCACTCAGCGGGGAGCGATAAGGCGAAGGAGACCAAAGTCATCCGACAACGACGCCGTAAAAGTGAGCGCGTGCGGCCGACGGCCTGTTTAGACTATAAACGTGAAGGAGGTTCAATTTGAGTTGTTTTTTTGATTGATGTTGTTTTTTTCCTGGTTCGTCGAGAAGGAAAACAAACCCTTCCTTAGTTTGTCTGCACCGGTCGAAACCTCACATGCGAGAGGAAGTTGTCTTGTGAAAAATTCTATACTTGATTTTTTTTGTTCTTAATCAATTTAAGAATTGATTTAAAAAAAGAAAATCACGGATACGTGAGAACACCAGGTGAAGATCTTGTTTTATTGCTTCATTTTTTGTGTGAAACCTGCAAAATAAACATAAAATACCACGTAACCCTGCCGTCTGTCGGCTTCCTCTCAAAACTGAAGGACATTCTTTCCACGTTGGCTTGGTGACCAACAAATAATTCCCCCCCCAATGTCAGCTGTGATGGAGTTCAGCTCCTCGCGCCCTGGAGCGAGCTGGAGGGCTTTAAGATGGAGGGATTGGTGGATGTGGCTGCGGGGGGGGGGGGGGGGATGGATGGAAAGAGACTGACCCTATCCACTCGGGGATGCAGAACAAGACCCTGCAAAACCGTTCATACCACCTAGAACACGTTTTAAATGTATCGTCCTCAACTGTTTTGTTTTTACTCTGATAGCTCCACAAAAACAAAATGCACAGAGGAACGGGGGGGGGGGGGAAACCAGACACAGCCGGAGCAACCAGGGGAAAATGAGACACATGTCGTGTTATTCTGTAACTGAGGAACAGTTCAGAAGTGAAACACAAAGAAAACTGAAAACACGAGGAGAATAATGGGAAATGTGGTAAAACACAGATCCACCAGAGGAGCGACGGTCAACAGAAGACTCCGGAACAAATACTGAGATTATGGGCTGTAATACAATCCAGGGCCGCGCAGAAAGCCACTCAACGCTGCGTTTCCACCATCGCTGTGTTACAAGTCAGGCTTTCTCTGACGCGTCCAAGTTTCTTAAAGTCATTTCAGGTGAAGATCTTTTCAAAAACAAACAAAAGGAAATCCTTCAAAATAAAAACACAGTTGACCGCTTATTTATTGAAAGCAGCTTACGCTTTTTGACTATTCTCAAGGTTTTGGCTCAAAGGTTGTTTTTTTTTTTTATTTTTTTTTTTTTTACTTAAATATTATGCAAGGACATTTTGCATGTAGTAAACTATATAAACTGTTTTATTAGAAAGGAATAAAAACACTATAGTCAAAAGAGATCTTGATCTCGATGGGTTTTATTTTCCTGAGCCGTCAAAAATGTTTTTCTGTGCCAAATAAATATTAAGTGTAGAAATGAATACATTTGAATTAAAAACATGAATTAAGAATCATATTTATTGTATTATTTAGTATATATGATGACTGTAAAAAAAAAAAGTATGGTTTGTGGATTTATTGCAAAGGTTCAACCACAATGATATTAAAATGTATTGGTTCATATTGAAATTTGAGTTTTATCATATGTGACGCCAATTGGCTACTTGCCAGTTTCAATGCGAGTTCATATTTGATGCCAATAAGACTAATTCATATTCCTGCAAGACGAAATGCGAAGGCGACGCATCAGCTGTCGACGCTCCGCTAAAATCCAACGGCCTTGAAAAGCTCCATTGTACTGACTGAATGAAGTTCTTCAGTGTATTTCAGATTGTCTCCCAGAATTTCTTCGATCTGTACGTAGACGTTTGACAACGATTCCTCACAAAAGTCACCACAGAAATCACGATTATGACATTCTGATCTTTAGTGACGGTGGAGAACTGGACTCTTGTGCTTCAGACACTTAAAGTGAGCGAAGAAAAGACAAAAGTCAAGTAAGTAACGACATTTGAAAACGCAGTATTGTCTCTGGTAGACATGAATTCAAACTAGGACACCTTATCTCTCAACATCTGGATTCTGAAGCTGTAGATTTGCCAAACGTGTGTTTCTGGTAGTTTCCCAGTTATGCTCATGAAATGCAAAGGGTTAAAGGAAACGGTGACGGTCTCCAGGTGAAAACGGCGTCACGAGGGATCGCTGGGCGTCCGTCTTCACCCATCGCGTCTTCTTTTCTTGTAGTGCGTCAATAAATGTGTCTACATCCGACGACGCTCTTCTTCTACCAGCAACAACTGCCGACTCCTTTAATTTCAGGCACTGTGGCGCCGTCTTGATCCTGCTGTTATCAGAATAAAGACAGAGTACTCTCTCTCTCTCTCTCTCTCTCTCTCTCTCTCGGCGGACCTTCCAAATACTTGAGGCAAGACTCGGAGCGAGATTTCTAGCATCACTTATCCTTCTTCATCCCTGCCTTGCTCTCGTGAGTGCATCTTCAGTTGTGATCACAAACCTTTTTCTTTTTTTCTTTTTCTTTCCTGAACAGTAGATTGCCATTATCTGACTTTGTTTGGATTCCCCAGCAGGGATGTTGTGATCAAAAGAAATATGTCACCGGGATATAAAAGTGCTGAGGGGCTGGACTGCATCTGCTGTTTGGCAGCAGAGGAGATGAAAAGGCACATGTCGCGGTTTGGAACAGTGGGTGTTTGCCTTGTGCTCACAGCGTGACTGGTTAAGGTTTGGCTCCGAGGTTTTATTGTTGCGTGCTTTGTCACCTCTTACTCTTTTCTTTCTTTCGTTTTTTTTTTTTGGGGGGGGGTGGGGGGTGTCACATCTCTTTCCAGTGGGTTGGAAGAGCTGGCGTGAAACACACTTAACCATTTATACACAGTCACTGGTGTAGCCTGGATGGTAGAATAGCGCTAGCGGTTCAGGAAAAAAAATACAAGGAAACATGAACGACGGATAAGAGATTTGAACAAACAAACGTGTACAAGCTTAAGCGCAAGCTGCCTCATTTCACTTCTGCTTTGTCGAAATCAATTATTCATGCGTTGCTGTGAAGCCGTGCACAAAGAGGCAACGAGCCTCTCTCCAAACCGGGGAGCGTCGATGGGGAGTGTCTGAATGGGACGGGAAACAAAAGTCCCATCAGGAGTGACTTGAGTTCCCCTTGGGGGCGGAAATAGGTTCCTCTCTTGATGGAAATATGGTCGATGCATTCAGAACGCTGACACGCGGGGCCTTACCCAGAAGGAACTGGGTTGGTGGGACGTTTGACGCACCTTGTGGGACAATGAGGGACAATGAGGGACATCAAGGACCGATGGAACGGGTCCTCGCACGCCAACGTTTTGTGCGACGGAAGCGTGGGCTAACGATGCCACGTTGGCGTTTCTGATGCGCCGTTGAGATTCGAATCCTTTTCCGGAATTTTTTACAAAGGTGTGGGAATAAAAAAAAATGAAAGGGCCTTGTTTGACTGTTTTTTTGGGGAGGGGATAATAATAATAATAATAATGCTGGTTTATGATAGGATCAACCTGCTGAGTCCCTTTTCCAGGCATTTGAAAGAAAAAGATCAAAGCCTGCTACGACAAACACGCAGAGCAGCGAGAATCTTGGCGCTAGCAGCAGTCGGGCAGGACGGGAAGATGAGCTAGCTTGTTGTGCTACTAGCGCTTCTGCCTCTTTGGCGGGTGCAGTTGCCGAGGACATCCGGCGGCAACTCGTGGCGAGAGCTGCTGCGTATGAAGACCTCAAAACAGCGGCTGACTGTTAAACTGAAAGACATACAGTCAAGATTCCAGCCTGCCTGGTGGGGGGTGGAGGTGGGGGGGGCGGGGGGCCCAGGTAGTGTCATATGTGGGAAAACAGTGGAAAATACCGGAGGATATTTTGATGAGGGCGTTTATCCCACTCTGCATTACAGCAAAAGTGTTGATGGTGTATTTTGTGAGTCGCTGTCCATGGTGCTGAACTGACAGCTGCTGTACTACTTGGAGCCCTCTAGTGGCTTGTTTCGGAATTGCACGAGCACATCTGGAGAAGGCAGCGGCAGGAGGGGGGGGTACTATGAAATTGAACACTGGTGCAGCAGCACCTCAAGTCATAGCGGCTATATAAATGACCCTGTGTCAGAGTTCCCAGCCTGGGCCTGCAGTTCCGGTTCAAAAGACATAATTATCACTGTGAGTCATCATCAACTTATTTAGTTAAGATTAGAACAAGTAGTTGCCAGCAGGTGGCGCTATGTCTGTGAATGGACTTTGGCATGTGGATTTGATCGGGCGAAGTGTTTGATCAAGTATGTAAAGTTTTCGGCCCGTTTGCTGCATGTGGAGCAGAGAGACGCATCACTTCCTGTTTCATGGCGATCCGTCGGATTATCAGGAGCTTCTTTTGAATTTTGCGAAGAATTTTGCGGCCATTTTCATCGGGAAGGACTGTTGTATGTATAACATGTTCGTGTTCAAAGTAGATGTGACAAACATGAAAACAACGCGGGGGGGGGGGCATGGAGCCACTTCACCAGACCTCATGTGCTTGAAATATCACATTTTTTTGCCACTTCTGACGTGTGTTAAAACCGTTTCACGAAGCTTTTGAGCATGTTTAGGCCGTCAAAAAATGCAGACGCCCTCTGCAGGCCCAACATGGCATCACATGTAAATGTTACTGGACGTTATTTTTAAAGCAAGACTCCGATTTACCCGGACATCGGGTGATAGTTTGACTTTTCCTTTTCTCTCTTTCCATTTCCAAACCCCAACTGGAAAAGGAGAAAGTCTCCACTTCTGAGTTCGCTTCTGCAGTTTTTCCTTCTTCTACCTGCTCCTGTGGAATTTCTTGTTTTCCTCCGTAGAAGCACCTTGATGACGCTGTTGCATTCGGCACAATGTTAATATGGTAGAATAGAATTGGATTGAACGGGCAGGTTCTACGGTTCTGTGGGCAAACTACTGATGAAACTACCGTTTCCTCCAAAGCAGTGCAAGTAATTGCCTTTCCCTGTTGTGGCTGGTCAGAATCACCCCTATTTGAAATCCATGGGAAGAAAACTGGGGGATTTAAATGGTGAAGGAGGACGAGCTTGTCCAGAGTGATGTTTTTTTTCTGTAAAACAAGCCAGAACTTGTCCTTATGCCCTCCATCCAGTGTGGGAACAATGGAGGACTCCCAGGGTATTTGACAGACGTGAATGAAGTTGTGGCACATTTAATGTTCTATCCGGGGAAATCTGCAGATGACGCTGCATGCGGAGCTCAAGGGAAATCCCATTGGCACATTAGCATTCACCTGAGAGAGTCCCACAGAACCATGGAGTTCCCACAGCGGGACAGACGGAGGGACGGAGGGACGCCTCGATCCCCGTAGAGCAGCCGAACAAGAACCCCTCATGAAAAGCCGACACATCTCCGGGGCGCTTCACGTGTTCAATCGGCCCTGAAAACTCTTGCAGCTTGATTGGAAGTTGATTTTTACAGCCTGTAAATATGAAAAGCAAAACAGCTGAGCGTTCATGTGAAGGGACAGCGGAGAATCGCCCTGAAGAATGTGAAACATCACGTTAACATAAAGAACTTTCACGACATCCAATTATTTGCTTCACCAATGCTAAAGTTGTAACCCCCAAAGGAGTGCGTTAGAAAACCTAAAAATGACTTTGCTCTTATTTTGAACCTTTAAAAAAGAAGACAAAGTCTCTGCTTAATGTTTTTTATGTTTCCAGGCTGAGTGGCTCGGCAGTGAACGAGGACTGATGAAGTCTCAGGCCCCGTTTACACCACAGAGCTCCAACGCATCATCATACAGTTTGATGTCAGAAAAGTTTCATGTTTACGCGGCAACATTTTAAATAATGTCAGTTTACAGCTGAAGCGATGTATTTAGCATTTGGGACCACGGGTTTGTGCTGTTTGTGTGAGATTAACAGCAAATATGTGGGAAGTTACCCTAATTTTCAAACTATTTAGCGTATCTGAATATAAGCCGCACCCACCAAATTGAAAAAACAAAGTTCATAGTTACGCGATTCACCTGAACGCATCGCCAACGTATGGGCGGCATGAAGCTTGTCAACCTGTAAAAATCCATAAATTAGCACGTCATTGTTCAAAGCATGTGAAAAAGGGCTTATTGTCTGGACATTACAGCAGGAGTGGTGGTTTTGGAGAACAGGCTTAAAATCAACAGCCATTTTTGATTGACGGGGGGAAAAACGAGCGCGACTAAAACGGAGCCCTGTGGGACAGCGGAGGCCTGCAATTGCACTGCTTTTATAGTATTTGACAAGCCGCTGTGCTTCTGCATCTTCACTGCGACGGCTGGAGACAGATGTCAGAGAGTCCGCGGCAGGATTTGAATCGTTATTGAAAGATGCGGCTCAGGATGGATCCGCCCGTCGTCTGTTGTGTGGCGTTGGCTCTCCTCCACGCAATGGAGTCGTAAGACGGATCTTTGAAATGGGTTCAACTCTCACTCAACCAGCTGGCGCTTCGCTTCGCCGTACGTAAGCTCTTTAGAGTCCGTGTGGCTTTTGTAAATGGTAAACAAGACGACAAAGACGGGGATGAGCGCGGGCCTCTTGTCCTCCAGATCTGATGACGAACATTAGGCAAAAGAGACCCGATTCCAAAAGAACACTTCAGTATCTGCAGAGCACTTTTTTTTTTTAAAGGGAAATCATGGGCAGTTTGTTTTAATGTTGGCTGGACTAGTTTTTCTTTTTGCTTTCCAGTGTGTGTGTTTAAGAGGTCTAATTGATAGAACAGCTGGGAAACCGTTATGAGCCTCAGTTTGAAAGGAGATGATGGTGACTGTGGTTCACCGACCGCTTTCTGTAGAGTGCAGAGCTCTGGAGGCTGGATGGAGGGAGATTGAAGGTAGATTAAAGGCTGGATGAAGGTAGATTGAAGGTAGATTGAAGGTAGATTGAAGGCTGGATGAAGGTAGATTGAAGGCTGGATGAAGGTAGATTGAAGGCTGGATGAAGGTAGATTGAAGGCTGGATGAAGGTAGATTGAAGGTAGATTGAAGGTAGATTGAAGGCTGGATGAAGGGAGATTGAAGGTAGATTGAAGGCTGGATGAAGGGAGATTGAAGGCTGGATGAAGGTGGATTGAAGGTAGATTGAAGGCTGGATGAAGGTGGATTGAAGGTGGATTGAAGGTAGATTGAAGGCTGGATGAAGGTAGATTGAAGGGAGATTGAAGGCTGGATGAAGGTAGATTGAAGGGAGATTGAAGGCTGGATGAAGGTAGATTGAAGGGAGATTGAAGGCTGGATGAAGGTAGATTGAAGGTAGATTGAAGGCTGGATGAAGGGAGATTGAAGGTAGATTGAAGGCTGGATGAAGGCAGATTGAAGGCTGGATGAAGGTGGATTGAAGGTAGATTGAAGGCTGGATGAAGGTGGATTGAAGGTAGATTGAAGGCTGGATGAAGGTGGATTGAAGGTGGATTGAAGGTAGATTGAAGGCTGGATGAAGGTAGATTGAAGGGAGATTGAAGGCTGGATGAAGGTAGATTGAAGGGAGATTGAAGGCTGGATGAAGGTAGATTGAAGGTAGATTGAAGGCTGGATGAAGGCTGAAAGCAGAAATATTGGTAAAATGCAATTTTTTCCCCTTTGCATTTCCTTTTAGCGTTTTTGTTTGCTTTAGTTTTCTCATCATCATGTGTTTAATTAGACTATATCATTAGACTAGGATGAATCTTCACTCTTCCACTTTAATAAAGTTGCCGGCCTGCGTGCAGTTCCTGTCCTCACCATTGAAGTGGTGGGGGCGCTAGACTTAAACGTCACTTTAAATCAGACAGCCGCTCAATTTCAAACAGGAAAACTTTATAAATCGTGTGGGACTGTGAGGAGCAGCAGCAGGAAGTTGATCAGGTCTGTGGAGCTTCTGTCTGAAGGTAACGTCTATAAACTGTATTATTAATATCCAGCTCTGTGTCGTACATGACGACTGGAGCTCTGCTCGTCTGGAACTTTTCTTTTCAATAACTCTGATGGTCAGGCATGTTTGGTGTCAATTATTGGTTTGTTGGTTGGTGTTGATGTAATTCAGAGGTTATTTTGTGCGTTAATGTGGATTTGATTCCCGGTGGAGTCGCACTTTTTCTTCTTTTTCTCCACTGACGTTCATACGACTTCCAGGCAAGATTTCCATGCAATGTCCAGAAAAGTCATACAAAAAACTTCAATGTTTTTTTTTTGTGTGTCCCACTGTGTCCCTGAAGTTCGACGTAATCACTCCGGTATTTCCATCAAATAACTACATTATTAAAGTCCTACAGCTTTTCTAAAGGTATGAGGAAAAAGTGTGTTGTGAAAATAATGTCTCCTTTGTTGTGTGTGTGTGTGTGTGTGTGTGTGTGCGCGCTAATGAGTTGGCTGCTGTTGTATAAAAGGTATCAGGAATCATATTACTCACTACTCCGTCGTGGCGAGAGACTGCTTCATGTATTATTACAGAAAATGATAGTCATTTTCCACCTTTTTCTCCAGGCGTCGAGGCAATCAGCAGAAATTGCGCATGCATTCCAAATTGTAATCACTTGATTTAACAATGCACATCAGTTAAGTGTGCCCGTTTAAATATAGAACTGCGATTTCTCCCGTTTTGATCATTTGCGCTAAATCATGCCCTCAACTAATGTTGCTGTAAAAAAAACAAAACAAAACCATGCAAAGCAACATCCTGCTGGTTATTTGTGGCTGTTTGAGGAATAAGAGTGTTTTTCTGGTACACACCAAAAAAAAAAAAAATCCGTCCAGAAAAAGTACTTCTGCTAAGTAAAGCCACCAATGGCTGCTGTGCTCAGTCGTCCCGGGTCTGCGTCCTGCTGCTCTTTGAAAACGGCCAGTGAGGCGTGCAACCTAATTGGGCGGCGCAATCATTCCCTCCGGAAATCGTGTGAGCTAAACTCAGCCGGCGAGCGAGCGAGCGGACAACAGGAGGCAGCACCTTCAGCTGACATTCACAAGGGAGGAGGGGGGGGTGGGGGGGTAGTGGGGGGGTATTATGAGAAGGGGAAAGTCTTTATCTGGTCAGAGTGTCGTAAACATTCACAATTTCCCCAAAAAAGACCTGGAGAACTACACTTGTATATGTACGTCAAACATGAAATCTCACCAGAGGCTCCAATCTGACTAATTGGAAAAATTCCAAAGAAAATATATATATATATATATATATATTTTTTTTTTTAACACAATCCAACAGTCCACAACATGTTGACGCTGCCTTGAAAGCTATCAAACTAGCGTTAGCCTCAATACCAGGGAGATTTAGTAAAAACGCCCATAATTCAACATCTTTATAAGTATTTCTGGACGTTTGACCGTATTTGGAAGGTTTCATCAAAATTTGCTTCATGTTTAAATTGTGGACATTTTCAGCAGTAGTTGTTTGTTTTTAGGTGAATATAGACGTTTTCATCTGGATTATAAGCCGGTGCTTTTTCCGCACGCTTTGAACGACGACGAGGCTAATTTCTGTCTTTTTAGGGGTTAAAGTGCAGCAGATCCATGGGTGACGATTTCAGCTGCATCAAGCAACTCCGACCTTTCCTCTTTTTTTTTTTTCTTCTTCTTTTTTTTTGATTTGGCAGGTGCAGTTTATTATCAGGTGTGCTCAATAGTCCACACATTACGGTACTCTGCACCACAACAACAAAAAACAAACTTTAAAGATTACATTTAAAAGTTATTTTGGGACTCATTCAAAACATTCAGTCCAGTATCATTACTACAATAATAATAATAATAATTAATAATAATATTCCTATAATAATATATGTAACAAAATATAAAATATATTTAATAATGTAAAATATTAAATTTTTTAATAAACAACAAAAAATTAAAGAAAATGGCTAGTATCTTACAAGCAGCAGATTTGTAGTATTACACATGAAAAATATTGCACAAAAACTAAAAATTCACTTTAACGTATTGGCAACTTTCATACTCTGGATGAGTTCAAAGAAAAACACTTATGAAGAGATGTGGATGGAAAATATTCCCAACCAATCACTTCTTCATTGTTTTTTTTTTAGACAGAAAGACTTTCAGATCAACATTAAAAAAAAAAAAAATGCATTTATAGAAACTGCAGATCCACAATTACTGAATGTAAGGAAGGAAGGAAGGCGGACAGTTGTTGGGGGAATCTGATCCGCGGAAATAAAACTGAGAGGGAATTCTTTAACCTTGACTGGATTCTGCTGTCCAGCTGTTTTATTTCTCCAGAGGCTAAAAAAAAAAAAAAAAAAATGAGAGTATCTGCCATCTGCAGCGACGATTCGTGCTGTGAGGGTGAAGCTGGAGTGAAGCTGATAGCGAGGGTGAAGCTGGAGTGAAGCTGATAGCGAGGGGAGATTATTGGAAGACGAGTTCTCTTTCCCACCGGCGCCTTCGTCAGGTTTTTCACGGCGTGACGCCACTGTTGCACAGGGTGCAGTTCCCACGTCGGGCCACTAGTCGGTGCCGTTGTCCGTTTCTGTCGTGAAACCACACATTGATTCTGGCGGACGGGGGGGGGGGGTGAGTGTCGTTTCGGCCGGTCTACACGAAGACGAGGTCGCCGTTCTGGAGAAGCGGCCATTTTTTTCAGTGAGTCGCCGCAGCGTTGTCACGGTAACGGACGTCCACAGCAGATTACGTCATCTGGTCTCGGGACGCTCAGTCAGGAAAAGAACCGGACAGTCCAGAAAACAAGTTTATTAGATGTCTGATTAAAGGATGGAATTGTTTTTTTTTTTTTTGCTTTTTTTTTTAATTATTATTTTTAAATACTTTACAGTCATTCCAATTTGCTGTTATAGAGAAAATAGAAAAGCCCAACATATCCACATGAGCAAGCAGGTGTGTTTGCGACTGTGGAAAGGAAAAACTCCCTCAACAAGGAGAAACCTTTGTAGAAACCAGACTCAGAGGTGGCGGCATTCTGTGGACCGGTTGGGGTGAAAGGATAGAGGAGAGGAGAGGAGAGGAGAGAAAGGCTTGGTGAAACAAAATAAATACAAAATACAAAATACATACAATACCCTTGTTAGTGCTACATACTATTTTTGTTTTTGTTTTTTTTGATAATACATTAACCACAGTGATCTAAATATTTTCCAACTGCCATGAGATTAAGACCAGCCTGAGCAACAACAGAGCAAAAGACCTAAATAATGACAGCAATTATAACAAAAGCAAAAACAAAAAGGACATAGAACAAAAATAAATAAAACAAACAAACACAACAACAACAAAAGCAAACAACAACTTGGTTTTGATAATTAAACAGAACAATCTCGTCAATGAGGAGTGGGAGTGTGTGTGTGTGTGTGTGTGTGTGTGTGTGTGTGTGTGTGTGTGTGTGTGTGTGTGTGTGTGTGTGTGTGTGTGTGTGTGTGTGTGTGTGTGTGTGTGTGTGTGTGTGTGTGTGTGTGTGTGTGTGTGTGTGTGTGTGTGTGTGTGTGTGTGTGTGTGTGTGGTTTGTCCTCTGGATGTGAATGGAACTGTTGTGGGGGGGGCCGCAGCAGAAGGATGGAATTGTTGATCTCCAGTGGGAATCATTAAATACACAAGACGGATTTGAATGAACGAGACGACGCTACAAACGGATGAAGGATTTTGGCTGTAGTTGAAGACAATAGAGGATTTTCCTCCTCCGTGCTGAAGCGTGTGTGACCACAGAGCTTAAATCATAAATGTGACATTGGATCTATCTATATTTTTATTGTCGCCAATGTCACTTTCTTTTTCTTATATGTCCTGTTTCTGTCTTATGTCAACTTCAATTTGTTCAGGATCGACTGTTCTTTATGTTTGAATTGGGGGAAAAATGAGAAAACTCAAGAGAAAACTAAAAAGTGGGGGTAAAAAAATATTGTCAGTGCAACTGCCACGTTTTTTGTTGCTATGCTTTCGCTCCACCAGGGGGCGCAGTGACGCCAAGCGAGCCTTTGTGTGCCTGGGAAAGGTGGCAGAAGAGAGAAGAAACCTAATCCTAATTCCCCGGGATTATTTTCTGGACGCCAAAGTGTGTCTGCTGCTTCGTCTACGTCGTAGAAAAGAGTAGAAAACCAGTTGCGACATAATCCGGACGGGGAAAAATCACGAACGTCACAATCGAGCAATGAATCGTGACGTCGTTCACAAGATGTTTAGTCGACGTTACGGGAGCGGGAAGCCAATCACAGAGCGGCGGCGGGTGGCGGCGGAGCGAGCCAGATAAGAATACGATGCAACACACGACCCCGGGACACAAGCCGTCATGTTCCTTATCTCCAGTTCGCTGATGGAAGCGGTGCAGAATGAAAAAATCAATAAAAATACTGCATGGATGTAAAAGATGAAAGGAGGTGAGGCCAATTTCACCAAACGACTTTCTATACGTCACCTCAGATTTTTACCCTGTCCTCCACAATCCCCCCCCCCCCCCAATCCAAGCTGAACTATTTAAAACACAACGTGATTATCTACTTTTGTTAGATTCAGCTTCAATCCGCATTAAAGATTTGTCTTAGCTCCTGTTTTTAGTTTTTAGGAGGTCAAGTTCCTGCTGATTCGTCTGGAAAGGCCAGTTGCGTAATGTCAAATATTCTTACGTAACTATTTCCAACGTTCGCTTTCACCATCATGCGGCTTTTTCTGTTTCCACATGATCAGCAGGTTGGATGTTGTGTAACACTTTTATCAGTCAATTATACCGTTTTTTTTTTTACCGTTTCTGACTTTCGTCTTATTGGTTTTCTGAGATTCGATCTCCAGACTTCAGCCAGGCCTTTTAACACGCCTCCGCTTTTCTTTGGACCATTTTTCTTTCTTTTTTTTTTTTTACGATGAAAAGTGTTAAAAGTGTTGTATCTGCAATCTCCTTCCGATACGATGAAGCTTTTAGAGACGAATCAAACACCGGAAGTTCAGTCCCCGAGGCACCGAGGCAAAAAAAAACAAAGAACCCCAAATCAAACCAGAACATTTCCACCACACAAACTCGCAGTTTGCAGGTTTTTCCTTCTTTTTTTCCTCTTGAAGTCTATTTTTGATGTGATTTTTTATTTTTTTTCCAGCCACAGCCGGTAAGATCAGCTGGAGTTTGTTTCCTGTAAACTTGCATGTTGGACGCGATCGACGCGCTTTCAATGCAAACGTTGTTGTTCTTGTCCGTCTACTGAGCATGTGCAGAAGAATTGTTTTCCTTTCCGCCGCAAAGCATTGTCAAATAGTTTCGTCCCTCCCTCCGGTTTCCATGGAGACGGAGAGTGTTTTTAGAAAGTTGTGTTTGGAGGGGAGTGGACACACCCACCCGTCCACCTTTCTCACCAACCCATTGATCCATCCATCCATCCATCCATCCAACCATCCATCCATCCGTCCGTCCATCCATCCAACCATCCATCCATCCATCCAACCGTCCAACCATCCATCCAACCATCCGTCCATCCATCCAACCGTCCAACCATCCATCCAACCATCCATCCATCCATCCAACCGTCCAACCATCCATCCAACAATCCATCCATCCGTCCAACCATCCATCCAACCATCCGTCCAACCATCCGTCCAACCATCCGTCCAACCATCCATCCATCCAGCCATCCATCTATCCATCCAACCATCCATCCATCCATCCGTCCATCCATCCAACCGTCCAACCATCCATCCAACCGTCCAACCGTCCATCCATCCATCCATCCAACCATCCATCCATACCTTCACCCATCCATCATTAAACCTGTCCGTCTACCCATCATTCTTTCTATCCCTACATCCAACCACCTTTCTGTCCATCGTCCATCTCACCTTCTAACCCAGTGTTTTTCAACCACGGTGCCGCGACACACTGGTGTTTCCTCCAGATCGTCAGGTGAGTCGTGGGAAATTATCCAATTTCACGTTATTTTCTAAAAAAACCTTTGCTCTCACAGCGACAGTGTGTTGCAGAGTAATCATGTATAAATACTCTTCACCACTAGAGGGCAGCACAGAACTTTGCCGGTGAAATGTAAAGTGACAGACGTCAGTGTGGTTCATCTCCACCTCCTGCTACCATCTTGTATCAAAGTACTGTGTCAGTGACAGTGAT
>NC_137655.1:1946983-1989483 GCF_963422515.1 Blennius ocellaris
GCTCCACTGTTTACTAGTGATGTGCAGATCAACAACTACTTATAGTGGGAAAATATCAATATTTACATTGTCGTTACTGTTTTTTTTAAAGATTTTTTTAAGTTTGTGATCTGTGTATTGGTAGAAATCGTAACTTTGAATATAGGTTAAAATGTGAATGTTGGAAAAAAAATCTGAAATGAAATTAATAACACTTATAATTAAAGTGCATTTCACAGATTAAAAAAAAAAAGTCACAGTGCGCAACATCAATTGGAAGCACTAAAACAGATTAATTTCACAAAATAGAAGCGAAAGTGGAAAACCCAAAGCTTTTCAAAATAAAAGTCTTTCGTATATTGTATTATAATACATTTCTTTTCACAATTGTCGTTAATATATATTATTATGGGCCATGTCCCAATACTCTTCTTGTATATAGAAGTCTTATATAAGTCCAATATAGTGTAATATAAGTGAAATCATTTCATTTTTTTTCATTTTATTATTTATTTCATTCATTTAAAACAACGCAACAGCAGCATTTCATATGAATGAAAAGGAGCAGAAAGAAGTAAAACTTCTAATATCTTCCCCTTATTATTAAATCCATTTAGTAAAACAGAAAAAACTTGCAAGCTGATGCCAAGATTCAGATTTTTCAAGTTTTTAATTAAATTAAATTAACTTATCGACACGTCGTGTCACCGAGGTTCTCTCGTTGTGGTCGTTTGGTAACCACACGCTTTGACTTGTTTATTTCACATTCAGGCCACATTCAGACGTGGGATTTAATCCTCCGCCGCCTCCTTCATGAACTCCTCCGTACCGAGATGAAGCAGGACACTCAAACAAATCCTGATTCTCCGGTGGATTCTGAGCAAATCCAGGCCAAAGTCAAGATTACAAGCCGTGTGCGTCACCTTCAGGTTCCTTGTTGAGCGCCAGTTCATTTTCCTTATCTCGTTAACACACACACACACACGCGGGCGCAGTATCTTCTCCTAAAGAGTATTGATTACATTCAGCGCCGCTCTGCTCCACACACCCTCCATGCTCCCCATTTCCTCTCTACCATTTTGTCCTTCATTGCACCTCCGTCCAGATTCTCCTAATCCGTGCAGCTTCTCCGTATCTCTATCTGATTACACTTGGCTTTACCGCCGTGCGCCCGATATCAGCGGAGGACCCTCCCACGCCGCTCTGCACGCCACCGCCTGCAGCCCCGCCGACGTCCTGCCGGCCGGGGATAACGGCGGCGGCGGAGAACGCTGTTTCGTTATGCTAATCCTCCACAGGCCGCCGTGCACACGCAGCCCGCTTTAGCCTTGAGAAATTAAAGTTGTAACACTACGATAGTAACGCTACGATAGTAACGCTACGATAGAAACTCTACGATAGTAACGCTACGATAGAAACTACAATAGTACTGCTACGATAGTAACGCTACGATAGTAACGCTACGATAGAAACTACAATAGTACTGCTACGATAGTAACGCTACGATAGAAATTCTACAATAGTAACGCTACGATAGAAACTCTACAATAGTAACGCTACGATAGAAATTCTACAATAGTAACGCTACGATAGAAATTCTACAATAGTAACGCTACGATAGAAACTCTACAATAGTAACGCTACGATAGAAACTCTACAATAGTAACGCTACGATAGAAACTCTACAAGATTAATGCTACGATAGTAACACCACGATAGTAACGCTACGATAGTAACGCCACGATAGTAACGCTACGATAGTAACGCCACGATAGTAACGCTATGATAGAAACGCTACGATAGAAACTCTACAATAGTAATGCTACGATAGAAACTCTACAAGATTAATGCTACGATAGTAACGCTACGATAGTAACGCTACGATGGTAACGCTACGATGGTAACACTACGATAGTAACGCTACGATAGTAACGCTACGATAGTAACGCTACGATAGAAACTCTACAATAGTAATGCTACGATAGAAACTCTACAAGATTAATGCTACGATAGTAACGCTACGATAGTAACGCTACGATAGTAACGCTACGATAGTACTGCTACGATAGTAACGCTACGATAGTAACGCTACGATAGAAACTCTACAATAGTCACGCTACGATAGAAACTCTACAAGATTAACGCTACGATAGTACTGCTACGATAGTACTGCTACGATAGTACTGCTACGATAGTAACGCTACGATAGAAACTCTACAATAGTCACGCTACGATAGAAACTCTACAATAGTCACGCTACGATAGAAACTCTACAAGATTAATGCTACGATAGGAACGCTACGACGGTAGCGCTACGACGGAAACGCCGCTACGGTAGTAACGCTACGGTAGTAACGCTACGGTAGTAACGCTACGACAGAAAATCTACAGCAGTAACGCTACGGCAGTAACGCTACGGCAGTAACGCTACGATAGAAACACACATTGACTTGGATAAGTAACGTCCGGATTTGGAAATAGTAACACGTTATCTTGCTCGTTACTTAAAAAAGTGGTCGTATGGGAGTAGCTGGTTACTGATGGAGGTTTTGCGCTGGTCGGGGGCGTTCGGGTCGAGAGACGCTTCCACTTGTCAACACGTCCAACACAACCATGGAGATCCTGCTGCACCTTTATGAAAGATTTCAAGATGTACAAACCATTTCTGAGCAAATTTCCTCCCGTGCAGCCGCTCCATCTGATAGGAGACGTATATAAAAAAGATATTGGGTGGAGGAATACTGGTTGGAATTGAGATTCTTGGTGGAGATGAAGGGAAAAAATACCAGAAACGTCTCAATGTACAATAAGAAAATCTGTAAATATACTTGATCTGAACCTTCCTGCAAGTGTCCAGGAAGACGACCTTTCACCTGGAATCAAAAACAAAACAGGTTGATTTGATTGCGTTTTAAAAATCTTCTGCTGCACTGATGCATGATGGGAGTGTTCACCCAGTTTTAAAGGCACAGCGTCACTATTAAAGTAATTGGATTGAATAAATGAGGAAAATGAAGAGCACGTACAAACATGATATTCTATTTCGTTAAACACCATAAATATCATTTTTGACAGAGGGATGGATGGATGGATGGATGGATGGATGGATGGACGGATGGATGGATGGACGGACGGGTGGACGGACATCCACCCAGCAACTTCCTTTTACATTATTAACCTGCAGAAAAACCAACACTTGTGCAGACCGACACGGAAGCGCCTCTGCAGTTTTCTCAGAAATCAGCACAGTTGGTGCAGCAGCTTGTCGTCTGGTATAAAGAAAGAGAGAAAAAAGAAAGGATTGCAATGAGCATTTATGAAGCCCGAGTGACAGATTGAGGGAGAAGCTGTTTCATACCTGAAGAACCCACGAGGTCGTCCGCAGAGCGAAGTGCCGCGAGGCGTTAACATCAAGGCTGCCTGATGGATTCACAGTGTGTGACGGCTGGAGGAGGGAGGGAGGGAGGGAGGGATGGATTAGGCCTGTTAGTTGTGTTTGTCTTGTGTCGGCTGCTTACACCTTGAACAGGTCGTTTACACACAAGCTCTGAAACGACAGAAACCCTGAAAGCAGAAACGCGTGTTCTTCTCTTTATCACATTTTTATCTTGACACATTTTAATAAGGTTGTAATTAAATCCAGAATGTGAAGACGGGCCAGGCCAGGTCACGGTGGAAGAGAGATTCTTCTGTTAAGATGGAACATTTAGTTTTCGTATTGCAGCTTCCTGTTTAGATCTGTACGTTAACCTTTGACTTCCTCTTGTACTTTGGGTTCAGGCTTCGTACGTTCAGGCACATTGCCTTATAGGACGTACTACAATATCACAACAACTGAACAGCAGCTTCTCAGAGTTGCACAATTTGTGTGCGGGTTTAACATGTCAGCGCATATGGAGACGCTGTCGCCACGTCACTCCGTCTGCATGGCTGCTTTTTCATCTTCAACTTTTCATGCTACAGTGCATTTAAAAAAAAAAGAAGAAGGTTCGTGTCTGCTCAGCAGAAATCACTGCACGGATTGAGAAAACCATCGTCAGTTCATCACAGCGTCCTAATAAGGCTGCGCCATGTCACGCTACTCTCAATTATTGATGCCTGTGTAAAAATTAATTAATTAACGTAAAAACGGGTACAAACAGGTGAAAACGCATCATTTTGTTTTGTATTTTAACGTGAAAATGAAACAATAAACTGGGTCTGATAGTTGTTTAACATGCAGGCCTGCAGCGCTGCATTATGTAATAATAATGGAATATCTTAAAACACATTTTCAACTTAATATATAATTAAAGCTGCATTTTGTAGTAATCTGCTGCATTTTGTAATAAAATTCTTGGAATGCATTTACGAATAAACCTTTTTTGTAATAACATAACAAAATGCACCAAATTATTACATTTTCAAAAAAAAAAAAAGTGGAACGCCCACATTTTGTAATAACTGTTGCAACAAGTTATTACAAACTGCAGCAGATTATTTTAAAAAATGCAGGGTTAAAACATAATTGCTTGAAAATGTACTACAATATCACATATTGCACCGTTATTCTCTGATGCAGCGCGACTTGAATACCACGTCTTATTGTATAGTTTACATGCAAACATGCTGTTATTCATGTTCGGGGCTCTCATTCCTCCCGGCAGTGTCTAAACCAGGGGGGTCAAACTGATTTCAGTTGAGGGGCCACATCAACCTGATCTGACCTCTGACCTCTGGAGGCCCAACAAGTCAAACATAAAATATTAAACTGCAGATATGGACAAATGTCAAAGTCTTTCCTTCTTTTGATTCTTTTATAACTGCAAGAATTTGCCCGTCTATTCTGAAATATAAATATTAAAGTTAATCAGATATTATATTTGCACAAAAAAAACCCTCAGTCACCTTATCTGGATCTCGTATTTTTATTCAGGATTAAAACAATTTGTCATCGTCTGGAAATTGTTTTGAGTTTACGTGTCTAAAGTATGATTTCACATAAAGTGGACTCATTGTTTTATTGTGAAAGGTGTCGGGGGGGGGGGGGGGGGGGGGGGGTCAAATTCTGACCAATGTCATTTTTAACAATCTAGTGTTTTTAGATCAGCCTCTGTCAGTTTTCATATTTATACTTAAAAAAAAAAAATCCCATGGCGGGCCGGATTAGATCCTCTGGCGGTCCGGTTCTGGCCCCCGGGCCTCATGTTGGACACCCCTGGTCTAAACCCCCCGTGTCCCTACATTCCGGAGCCTCCCGGTGCTTCCCGGCTGCATTAAGACGTCGTCTGCATTAACAGTGGAAACAATAAAGCTCTTTGAAGGTCAACCTTTTTTATTTATTTATTTAACTCTGTGTAAACGGCCCTGGTTTTACTTCTCCTCATGCCGAACTTGTCCGACGTTCCCAAGATTGGAACGGCGACAGAGCAGACGTCAGAAGCTCCGACGCCTCCTGTTAGATTCCACCCGACCCGCCGTTGGCGCCGCCGCCGCCGACGCTCCCGTCCAAGTGAGGCGGCGGCGGGCAGACGGAGGCGAGACGGTAATGAGTCATCACACGGCTGCGCTCGCACCCCGTCAGCCCGCGTGCATTAATTACGTCCTCCTGCCGTACTGCGGAAACGCGCGCGGTACGCGGCGCCGCGGCTTTACGACCGTACCGTACGGCTCGGTGAGGCAAAAGGCCAGAGGTCGTCATTAAAACTCTCTGCTTTGTTTCACTCCTCGCTCACCTTGTCGGCCCCAGAGAAATTAATTTGAAGCGTGACGCTACATCACATTAAGCCCGAGCCGTGTCCCCCCTGGTTGTTTCTTTCTTTTCTTTGCTCATTTTTCAGCGGCAGCAGGATCAGATTATTCCTAGAGCCCGCGTCTCGCGCCTCCCTTTTGTAATTATGACAAACCGCTGGCTGCTGCCCCGCCTGTGATACATTTACCTACTCCCCGCTAAAGTAAGAGAACTATTATCAAATTTATGCAGCTGTCATCCCCTCAGGCAAGTCTTATGAATCAAGCTGTCAAAGCCTTGCGCTGCAGCGGAGCCAGAGTGTAATGGATGGCTTCGGCCACCAGGGGGCAGTGTAACACTGAGCAAAAAACAAAAAGAAAAACCACTTGGCACGTTGGTGGAGCAACAAATGGAAGTGGAATAAGAAGGATGATAATAATGAGAGCCGTGTGGTCGGGGTGAACGCACCCGACGGCGAAGCGTCAGCTGGGGAAAACGCAGCGCGTGCTCCCATCCGCCGACCGCCCGTCTCCCGTCCCGACGACCCGGTCCCGGTCATGTGACCGTCCTGCAGCTTGAGCTGCTGCTTGATTCCACTCAGCTGCAGCCCAGGCTTTGACTTTATTCGCTTTATTCCAGCTGCAACGCCGAGAGACGATCAAAGAGCCGGGGTGACGGAGACGTGAACGACGCCAGAAGGCGTCAGGCCTTCGCGCAGCAGCCACTCCTTCTAAATAACGCTGGTGGAGGACGAGCTCCTCTCGGTGTCCACCGTCACCTGCACAAGTTCAAGACGTACCAGGTCTGCACTGAAGCCAGGAGGCTGGGTGGATGGGTGTAGTTCCTGAGTTTTACACTGGGAGTCACAATGTTGTAAGTTAGATTGGAGAAACAAAACAAACTGCTGAGACTCAAAATGACCAGGATCAGTGGGGTTTTTTTTTTTTTTTTTTTGCAATTCAACCTTCATTTTTACTGATCAAACCCAGTTCAGATCGGAACATCCATAAAACAACAAACCAATCAGGTAGAGCTTTGCACCCCTATAATAATTCAGTTCAATTAATTTTTATTGGTGTAGCTCCATGTACATCACAGTCGTCTCAAGGTACTTTTATAGAGAGAAAAAAAAAACTATTTCTGGAGCTAGGAGAGGATAGAACGGTGAAAAGAAAAACAAATCTCCCTTTTAACAGGAAGAAACCTGCAGAATAATTTACTGTTGTGTCGTCCTGAAAAGACGTTGATCTAGTGAATCTGGTCATAAAATGAATAAACAAACATAAAGCGACACAAACATGGAGACTTCTGTCTTAAAGCGCTACGTGGAGTAAATGTGAATTGGTGGGACGCTAAAACGAGTCACTATTCAAAACAAACCTGTTGGATACGAGAGGTTGAACGCTCGTCGTCAAAGAGCAGCCTGTAAGTGTAGAGAAGTGCAATTATTAGTACTCTTATTATTTTTTTTAATACTTCTGATCGGGATCAGTGGACTCGTCGTTTAAATTAGCGAGGTGGAAACGTGTCAGCGCTTTGAAACGCTGTCGTTTTCTGCATGACTCGTTCATAATTGTGGTTTGATCCGTTATTAAAACGTTCACGGCGCTGCTGCCGAGAGGAAGCGAGGCCCTTCGGTGAATCACCAGTTGAACTTTCTTTGGCAGCAGTAATTTAATCCGAGTTCCTCCAGTATAGCTGCGGATCAGCCCTGGACAATGGCCCCGGGGGTAGGGGGAGGGGAGGGGGAGGGGAGGGGAGGGGGGGGTTCTCTCCTGGCAGAGCCGCAGTGTGTCTGCTGTGAAACACTTCTGGGCCTCAGGATTTCCATTAGTCCACCGTCTGGTTAGCCGGTGGACCGACATGCTGGCATCATCGCCGTACCCGTACAGCGAGAAACTCCAACATTCCCTAGTATACATTTACACTCTGGCCCCGTTTGCCCGAAACGTCACGCACCCTGGGATTTTGCGGAATTCTGAGGAATGTCTGGCAGGTTTTTCATGTTCTGTCAAGACTTTCTACGGATGAAACGTGGATGTTTGAAGAGTGTTTATGCAACAAAGGGCCACCAAAAGTGAAGGTTCTCATTGTATCCTGAGGCTTTTGCTGGGTACGTATGTACCTCTTGATTTCTTGTTCGGTGGCAGAGAAGTGAAGGTTCTCATTGTATCCTGAGACTTTTGCTGGGTACGTACGTACCTCTTGATTTCTTGTTCGGTGGCAGAGAAGTGAAGGTTCTCATTGTATCCTGAGGCTTTTGCTGGGTACGTACGTACCTCTCGATTTCTTGTTCGGTGGCAGAGAAGTGAAGGTTCTCATTGTATCCTGAGGCTTTTGCTGGGTACGTACGTACCTCTCGATTTCTTGTTCGGTGGCAGAGAAGTGAAGGTTCTCATTGTATCCTGAGGCTTTTGCTGGGTACGTACGTACCTCTCGATTTCTTGTTCGGTGGCAGAGAAGTGAAGGTTCTCATTGTATCCTGAGACTTTTGCTGGGTACGTACGTACCTCTTGATTTCTTGTTCGGTGGCAGAGAAGTGAAGGTTCTCATTGTATCCTGAGGCTTTTGCTGGGTACGTACGTACCTCTAGATTTCTTGTTCGGTGGCAGAAAAGTGAAGGTTCTCATTGTATCCTGAGGCTTTTGCTGGGTACGTACGTACCTCTCGATTTCTTGTTCGGTGGCAGAGAAGTGAAGGTTCTCATTGTATCCTGAGGCTTTTGCTGGGTACGTACGTACCTCTTGATTTCTTGTTCGGTGGCAGAGAAGTGAAGGTTCTCATTGTATCCTGAGGCTTTTGCTGGGTACGTACGTACCTCTCGATTTCTTGTTCGGTGGCAGAGAAGTGAAGGTTCTCATTGTATCCTGAGACTTTTGCTGGGTACGTACGTACCTCTCGATTTCTTGTTCGGTGGCAGAGAAGTGAAGGTTCTCATTGTATCCTGAGACTTTTGCTGGGTACGTACGTACCTCTCGATTTCTTGTTCGGTGGCAGAGAAGTGAAGGTTCTCATTGTATCCTGAGGCTTTTGCTGGGTACGTACGTACCTCTTGATTTCTTGTTCGGTGGCAGAGCTTGTAGAAGGTCTTCGGTCAGACTGGAATGGAACTCCCCTACCGGCCCGGCTCCTCCCAGGCGGACCGGAGTAGAACGCAACGCGTCGGGTCCACAAACCGTCACACACCGGGACAAGACATGACTGAACGTGATGAAACGGCTACCGTCCGGCGTAGCTTTTCCGTGAGAACCTTGACGAAGCGCGGCGCGATGAAGCGCGAAGCAACCGCGATAGAACGCGCAATAAACAAACGTCACTTCCTGTTTACCTTCCCGTCCCACTACGGGTCTATTACTATTAAGTTCTATTGCGGCGCCATCCATCCCGTTTCTCTACGGTGCTACGGAGTTTCTCATCTGCACCGGCGTCGCCAGGGCAACGTTTTTGACAGTTTAAAAATCTGGCACGACAACCACGACCGGCTACGTTGGCACATCCACCCCCCCCCGCGTTTTCCCTTCACCAGCAGTTCTCTGAACGTGGTCAATACGAGACTTAAAGTTTCAAAAGAGCCTACACACTTTTTTTTTTTCTTGATTTTGAAGCAATCGGGTCGTTTATTGACCCGGAAGTTCTGAAAATTCAAAACTGCATCGTGGGTTTTTATACAGATTTTTACGCTCGTAGAATTTAAAACATGTTATCGAGTTGGACAAATACTTAAATTTCAATGAAAGTCAAGTTAAAGTTGTTTTGTTTTTATTCTTTATTTGCTGAAAATAAACTGTACTGGAGAATTACAAGAAGATGAAACAAACGGTGCAGGAGGGAAAGAAAAACAACAGGTTTAAATGGAATCCTCCTCATCGATAAATGTTACTGCAATGGAAATAAAAATAACGACTGGAGGAACAACAAGCAGAGAAATATAACAAAGACGCCAATTCAATTCAGTTCAGTTTTTTTATTTGTATTTCGCCAAATACAACACAGTCATTTTAATGTACTTTAAACAGAGAAAAACCAATGATAATAAAAACCTACTAGAGTTCGGAGTTTTGCTTGGAGGTACGACAGTAAAAACTGTAAATCTTTTGGGTTCCTTATTGGGTCGGAGGGAAAATCTGATGATAAGAGGAAAAATTCAGTATTAAAATAAATGAAACTGGGGAAAGATTTGAACTTATGAGATCATTCTTATGATATTACAACATGTGAGATGTGGATATATTGAGCTATAGTGACATTAGGTGTGACTTATTGGCTGAACGAAATCTTCTGACGACGCCACAGGACTTCGTCACAAGAACGTCTCTCATTGACTAAAAACACAGGAGCAGTCATTTCTTTGTTCCTATTTTTGAGCGTCGTAAAATGAGATTCACTGATGCATATACAGTCACAAGATGATTTCTTTTTGCTCTCAACTTCCAAGCGTCCCTATAAATTCCCACGTTAGCAGGTAGAACTCATAAAACACTTCGAGCAAACGATGCCAAAGAAGCCACTTCCTGTCTGACGCTCGGTTATTCCCGGAGGGTCACACGCTTCTAAATCGACGGTCCAACGGCGGATCTGAGAGCGATGGAACCTTCTTTTGTTTTTTTTTTTAAAGTTGCATCTTCTTGCCTATTGATTGGTGTTCCGGTGCAGCAGAGGACGGTTGTTTCCCAGACGAACCGTCGAACCCTTCCAGAGTGTAACTGCTCAAACATGAAGCATGTCGTGCTTCCAACAGGATATCAGCAGCTTGTCAGTTGGAAGAATGAATTTGTGCACTTGGGCCGAGATTGCGCCCCCGCCTCACCCCCCCCCCACCCCCCGCCCCTCCCCCCCGCTCTCGCCCTATCTCTGTCTGGAGAGCTTAAATTCATTGGCAGTGATATCAAAGGCTGCTTTCAGGAGATAGCCTATCTATAAATTCATCCAATGCCCCCACCACCACCACCACCACCACCACCACCACCACCACCACCGCCCTCCTCCAGAGGGGCTGGGAGTTCTCCACTTCAATCATGCTGGCTTCATGCATATCATATCACTTCAAATCTGATATGGAATATGAAGCTGGAGGGGAGACTGCGTATACCGGTGGGGGGGGGGCGGGAAAAAACGGAAAAAGCGAGGGAAAGACGACTCAACTCGTCGTTCTCTTCGCTCAAAGGGAGCAGACGCATGTCCACCGTCGGCGATTGTGACTGAGAGAAGACATCCAGGAAATTGTCAGAACATCCCTCTATTGTTCTTCCCCCTCCCTCCGTCCATCCCTCCATCCCTCCACCCCTCCTCTTTGATGTGCAATCAAATCCTTGGTGGACAGGAAGTGGACCCCGGTGGAGGAGGCTGGCTACGCTGCCTAATAATTTATGCTAATAGTCTTGAGTCAGAACAATTAGGAAATCCTGATTAATTGTCATAATGGGGATTATAAAGGTGCCATAAGCAAATGTAATTAGATGTGAGACTCCCAGCGATAGTATTTAAAATTAAAAGGATATGCACAGCGCCGATTATGTAGGCAGTCGGATGTACAGCAAGATCGTTGGATTGTACCTGATATTTCCTTGTGCTTTACCTCAGAATGTTTAACTTTATGATCTGTCATCTGCAGTGCTGCACTTTAATCTTCAACTCCATGGTGTCGTGCTTTTATTTTTGCGGGGCCTCAGCGGCAGCTTCAACTCCACGACGGACTTAAGAAAGGCAACAAAGGTTTTTCGGTGGACAATAAAAGTTGCAGACCTCGACCACAACAGCGCCAACTATGGGCTCAACATGCAAACTACGTTTCTTTTTTCCGTGTTTGTGTTTATTTCTGAGTAAACGCATCATTAAAAATCGCAAAAAGATTCGACGATCACCGTGGCTTCCTCTGATTCACTGTTATTGGAACCACGGCTAAAAGACACATTTGGTGTTTTTTCTAATTCATAGCAGCCGTTCAGTACAGAATTCTTGACACATACCCAATTGATTTGCTAAATGTTTGGTCTTCACAGTCCTGGAAATATCGACTCCCCCGCTTGTGTTCGCCGGCGGAACGTACTGAATACATTCTACTTGAAAAGACCTGAACTTTGTTCAGCAGCAGTAGTGAAACTGCACTTTGATATAAATGTTCTCAACATAGAGACATAAAAGAACCGTCTTTTTTTCTTACAGACATACACATCTTTTAAGCCTGCTTGCTTTTTAAGTGTGTGTGTGTGTGGGGGGCATCATCCATTTAATATCCCAGACACTGCCTTATTCTATGAGGCTGTTAGTATTTTTCCGAGGGAGTAATATGAGTAAACCAACCCTCTCAGACATTCTCTGTAAAAAAGTTCACGAGCAAAAAAACATAAAAAAACCCAAAAAACTAGTTGCCTGCTTTCTCCAGAGGAATACCACGGAATATCTTGCAGCTTTGCATCCGTCTAGCCTTTCACGGACCGGCGTGTTTCTGAGCACATCTCTGACACTGGGAGGCTTGTCCATGCTCCATTTATTTATCTATTTACTGCCCCGCTCAGACATATCTCTGGCCATCCATGTCTGCACAGCCGGGATGATGACACTCTCCTCCAACACCGAGGAATCGCATTCACAACGAAGAGAGGCTGCACTCTTCTCTTCCCCGAGAACAACGTAAAGCAAGTTATAATGAGGTTGTGTTTTTTCTTCTTCTTCTTTTCCATCAGCAATACCAGAATTAATGGCACAGAGACGTATAAACACTATAAAGTCTATAACAGCCACACACACACACACACACATTATCTCCCGACGAAAAGCTCCTTTTCTCCTCCGTATGGAAGCAAACCGCCGTCAGCAAATTTGCCGTAATGAAGCGTCTTGAGCGTCAAGCAATGAGTCATGCACTCGGTGAAATCTTCCGCAAAACACTCAAAAGTTCAGCTTCGGTCGTCATTTCTTTTTTCTTTTTTTTTTAATGCAAAGATAAACCTGTCCGTTCCCCCGAGCCGCTCTGGAGATTACGAAAAATATTAAATAAATCAACCCAGCAAAGGAGCGTTAACGCTCGACCCGCCACTGTTTGTAAGTATAAACGCAGTCGGGGGAGCATCGCGGAGGTCGACGGTTAAATCACCCGTCTGACGGCTTTATGAACATATTCCACCCCCAGCGGATCAACAATCAACACACTGGAACACAAAAACAATGTTATCTGCATTTTAACATCTATATGGATTATAAAATGGCAAGGATGCAAGGTTTCCTCCGCTGATATACTTCTTTGGCCTCATTCCTTCTCTTTGGTTATATAATGAGTTGTCAACACACGCGCACTTCCTCTGTCTCACCAGCAGGGGTGTTAAACTGTTGGATTACATAAGTGTAGAAATCAAACAGTTGCCACATTGGAGTATAGAGCTTTATAAGTTAGAAGGAGGATTTTAAATTCTATTCTAGATTCAACAGGGAGCCAATGAAGGGAGGTCAGTATTGGAGTGATGTGATCTCTTATGCCGGTTCTTGTCAGGACTCTCGCTGCAGCATTTTGAATCAACTAAAGACTTTTTAAGCAGTTATCTGGACACCCTGATAATAGAGAGCTACAATACTCTACGCTCCAAGTAAGAAATGCGTGGATTCGTTTTTCGGCGTCACTCTGAGTCAGTATGTTTGTAGTTTTGGAAATATTACGTCGGTGTAAAAAGGCGGTCCTGCAGATTTGTTTAATGTGTGAGTTAAAGGCTAAATCCTGGTCAAAAATAACTCCCAGCTTTCTCACAGTGGTACTAGAGGTCAAAGTAAAACCATCCAGTGTGACTATATCTTCAGATAATTTTTCTCTCAGATGTTTTGGCAACAAATATAATAATTTCAGTTTTATCGGAGTTCAGGAGCAGGAAATTATGGTTCATCCAACCTTTATGTCTTCAAGACAAGCTTCTAGTTTAGAAAGTTGGTTATTATCGTCACGTTTCATAGATAAATAGATTTGTGTGTCATCTGCATAGCAATGAAAGTTAATCGAATGTTTTTAAATAATATTCCCTGCAGGAAGCGTGCATAAATTAAAAAGTATAGGACCTAAGACAGAACCCTGTGGAACTCCATGTTTAACCTCAGTCTGGACTGAGGAATGATCATGAACATGAACGAAGTGGAACCTGATGTGTTCTCGCCTCTGTAATAGGACGTTATGATCAACAGTGTCACAAAGCTGACTTGGGTCGAGGTTAGGTTTTTTTACGAAGAGGTTTAACAACAGAGGTTTTTTTCTTTTTTATTGTTTTTTCTTTTTTTTTTGATTGGTTGGTTTAGATGAAGCCAGGATTGAGGAGGAGCTCTATAGGGTGAACGCTGGACAACTGGAAATCTGTTATCGTGGTCCTTATCACTACTTTGCGTTTTGAAAGCATTTCTGAGCAATATAATCACGTCTGATCAAAGTTGATGTTCAAACTATGTTAAAGACGATATTTTGACGACGTAGCAGTGAACGCACTCGCCTCATAGCGAGGATGTCAGTCGGGTGATCGATGGTGGATTTTCAGCATTTGGGTTTGATTTCCTTCCCACAGTCCATTAACGTTAATTGTTGAACATTCATGTACCGTCGCCGTGAATCTGTGTTTGTCCTGTGATGGACTGACGACCTTTACCAAGGTGTAATCTGCTTCAACCCATTGTTGGTTAATGTTTTAGTACCCAGCCATCCTGAATGGACTTTTCTCTTTAACACCATATAGAAGATGCTTCGGTTGCAATGTTCTATGTCAGAGATGGATAGATTTGGGTTGGCGTGACGTGGTCACCCAAACGGAAGAGGCTTGACAAGATATTTCCATTAAAAATGTAAAAATGCTCCGAGTTTGATTTCAGATCTGCGCCTACAGAAAGACGGCGCCTGGTGTTTTCCCTCCCCGTCCCGGCAGGAGGAGCAGGACGAACAAACTGTCATCCCGAGCTTCTGATTTAGAACCTGGACGGCCCCCGGAAAGGAAAAGCCCCCAGCTGTTTTCATCTGGCTCTTGGCTGATTATTGGCCCTTTGTTCCAGCGCTCTTATTATTCCAACCTGATCTGGCTGATCCTCGCTGTATTTGTTTCCAGCTTGCAGATGAGGTCAGTCATCTGCTGCCCGTAATTGATTCCCTGGCTGGGGAAACAAAACAAAAAAAAACAAAAAAAAAAAAAGGCACATTTACTGGGTGCTGCTCCATCTGGTACGCCGTCCCTTCTAACATGATCAAAACCAAATGGGTGAGGAAACGCTCCATGAAATATCAAAGGCACCGCCGGGGCTTTGTCTCATATCTATGGAAATTTATGTTTTTCTGCAGTCGCAGGCTTTTCCCGGCGCCTCTTCCGCCGTCTCGTTCACCTGGAAGCCGCCGCAGTGTCAAGGAAACGCAATCCGCTGGCTTTTATGGACACAACATATACCCTGCATCTGCTTTCTCTGGGATTTAGGAGGAACAGAAACGCTGTGGAAGTGGAATCGGGGCTTTTTTTCCACTGAATCCAGACCTTTTGCAATATTACTCCAGTGAGTAATGAGGATTAATGACGATGACATCGGCGACATTCAACAAACAAAGCTTGTTGTTTGTCTCAAAGCTGCTGTCCGTTACCATCAGCGCAAGTTAAAGCTATTTTAAAACGTCACTGTGTGATTAAACTGCTGTCTGGAGTCGCAGACACAACATGACACTGAGATATTTCACTGGATTTTGCACCAGAAGGTTTAATAAAAAATTGGCTCTCGATTTTTTATTTATTTATTTATTATTATCTTAGTTGATAGATGTTCCAGCGGGAGCTTTTCCTTAATATCTACAGAAAACTCCCAGCTTGGTTACTTTTATAACGTTTTAAAGGCTATGTATGTAAAAACCCTCGGACACCATTTACATATTTTCATTTTGAAAGTGTACAAAATCCATTGCATTCCATGATTTCTACTTTGGATATATTTTTAATGGCGTTCTGTTAAATATTATACCGACTTGGCGGAGCATCTGTGTACTTTATAAAAATAACTCTTTATCTGTAAAAACAGGATATTTGCTGTAAGGATTGCTAGAAACGTAGTGTGGGTAAATTATTATATTAGTCATAGCAGGTATTATATGTTTTTTCTTATAATTGCTGGCATTTTGCACCAGGGCAGTGCAGACTGGCAGTGCTTTTTCAAAAGTTTCTGCTACGATATGAAGCAAAAGAATTTGTCACGGATTGATAGGGTTTCTTTTTTTACTTACAAAAGCAACACCGATCCTAATAATAAATAATAAATAACTTACATTATTTACATTTTATTTATTATCCGAGTCTGAACAATATTTTTATTTTGAAAAATGGCTGACTTCTCTCCGTTGCATCCGTCTATGACTCACGCTTGTGTCACGTGACACATTGACGCTGATATTAAACCCACAAGCAGCAAAATAAGTAAATAAACAGTCGTCTTTGGAAAGTTTCTTTGCAAAGGGGAAATGAGGAGACAGAAGAAGAACATACAAGTAAGTAGAAAGACGTACAAGTACACAGTGGATTCACGTTTATTATTATATTTACAAAATACCACCGTTTTTGTGTTGGTCGTATCATTTTACTTTGTTGTATTTATCCGCCACACCTTAAAATCCGGTCCGTGAAAATATTGCCTGACATTAAACCGGTTGGTCTCCACGTACAACGGAGTCCGAGCATTTTTCGAAAAGTTCCACCTCGCGAGCTGTTTCCAGTGACTCAGAGCCCCGTTAGTGTGCAAACAGACTATGGTGGTTATGAAAACACACCCGAAGTAGGGGTGGGCGATGTACATCGTCTACGATAATATCCTCATTGTTGTTTTAACGATGTGCAAGTTTACGTTATGGAGTATGCAAATGACTTCACTAAAACAACTAAAAACACACGTTGAGACCCCGCACATTGACTGAACAAGAGTTACGTAACTTGCGTAAAGCAGCAAACCGCAGCAGGTCACATGACCTCTCACTGGCGTGTTCCCGGCAGGTTAGCGTGCCTCTAAACAGAAACATTTGAAAGACAACATGGACACGCCGCCCGCGGACGCTCCAACTTCAGAAGATTTCATTCCAAAGACGTGGATCGACTTCAGTTGCATGGAAGTACTTTGGCTTTGAAAAGACTGACGTGACCCAAAAGACCGTCATCTGCAAAGTTTGTCGAAAAGCCGTTGCCGCTAAATGCAGCTCGACAACCAACCGGTTTCACCACTTGCGGACCAACCACACGAAGGAATACGAAGAATGTCAAAAGCTAGCTGCCAAAGAAAAACCTAAGTCGGGGGAAGGTAACGCTACCTGCTGCACGACACAGCCGACAAACGTTAGCGGACTCAATCGACAGAAAACTGCCTTATGACAAAAAAAGCACCCGATGGCGAGACGTAACAAACGTTGTGTCCATTAATATCATCCACTAGAAACAATTAATGAGCTATAACTCGGGCTGTAAAAAACACACATTTAAAGAATATCGTCTAATTATCGTTATCGTCAAAATCCCCCAAAATATCGAGATATTATTTTTTTGTCCATATCGCACACCCCTAACCCGAAGACGTTTGTCGGTTTGAAGGAAACGCAAAACGACGCCGATCTCGCGAAGCGTGTCGGATGGCGACGGAGGGAAAAAAAGAGTTTGTCTCGCAGGATGTTTGAGAAGTTTCTCTTTCTTTGCGCCGTCCTCCTTCCTGAACAATCTCAAGTTGTTTTCTCTTTTACTTTTAGTCAACGGCGAATCTCATCAACGGTCCGGTCGGTGGGCGGTCGGGTCCATCCGCTTAGCCTTCGTACCTAAATCACCATTAAGCAATATATTATTGAAACAAATGAGTCCCTGTCAAAGTAAAAGCACTGGGGGGGAGAGGGGGGGAGGAATCGCCGCTCGCCGACTCCTCTCAAATTAACGCCGCCGCCGCCGCCGGCTGGTTGTTTTTGGTTTGCTGTCGGTATGATGAGGTCCCAGAGGCTCTGCTCTGACTCCTTCCCTCCCGCTCAGCCCACCTCCACAAGTGTGGGCAGCAGCAGCAGCAGCAACGCACCGGCCAGGCTCCCTTTCACCCCCCCCCCCCCCCCCCCCTCCCCCCCGGACCAAATAACACCGAGCCAGAGTAAACAAACTGGAGTTTTGAAAAAAAAAAAAAGAGTCAAACACTGGGCGAGCCGGAGAGAAACTCTGATACTTTGCTCCGGAGTCGGCGGAACAAAGGCAGGTGGAGAACATCAATTAATATTTCATTTGAGGGGGCAGCTGGAGAAAGTAAAGGATTTCAGAGCATCACCATCATGCTGACTTTCCGTGAAGGGTGTGCGAGTTCAGGGGAAGTTTGGAGAACACATCTTCTACTCTATATTATCGCAACTTGATAAAGCGGCGCTTCGTAACACACAACAGAGCTCATAGCATTCGCAGTTGTTTTTTAATCAGGAGGTTTGTGTTTCAGACTCTTGGGGGGGGGGGGAAAAACAAAACAAAAAAGTCAGATAAATATAAAGAAACTGTCAAAATGTCCAACTTTTAAATTCAGGGCAGTCTTGTCTTTTTTTCGAATTCCTTCGCTCATGTTTAATGCATTTAGAACCGAATATGTCAATTTCTTTCACCCAGACTGAAACACTTTCCATCAGATGTTCACATGAAGCGGCTTCAGATACGCTTCGGGTTCAATGGGAGCTCTTCATGTGAATGGGGGGGTCAAGACCATTAGTGGGTTCAAGTAAAGAGCACCGACATCAAGTCTTTGGCAAGCAAAGCCTCACGGATTGATCTCCAGTGTTGGAGGTGCTGCAGAAAGTGGATTTCAATCAACCAGCCAGACGTTGCCAGTTTTCCCATTTCAGGCACATTTGATACTCGCTGAAGGGCTTCAGTGTGAGTCGGAGGAGAGAGAAACTGGACCCGGCAGAGTTTTAGTGGGGGTTTTTTTTTTTTTCTTTCTCTTGATCCAAAGTATTGACGGTGTGCACCGTGTATGCAAGGTCAAAAACACAATACAACACCAAGGACAGAAAAAAAAAAGAAAACGGTAGAAACACAAACAGACCACATGAAAACTATCAACTGCTTTCATTACTTGAATATAACCTTTTGTGTCTACATCAGAGGTGTCCAGAATGTCGACTCACCAGTAGGTACAAGTACCGTATTTACCGGATTATAAGGGGCACCTACATTGATTGACATAACAACTTTGTTCATATATAAGATGCACCGCATTACAAGGCACATGCAATAGACCAGTGGTCATAACCTTTATAGCTCAAAGCCATTAAGTTACATTTTCCACTGATTCTAACACCCAGAGAGGTGCACACACTTTATTTTGATAGTCCTACCTGCAGCCTATGCCAGGAGGACACTACACACAAAACCTTCTTCACTGCTGGTTGACAACTTACAACTACCGGTAATAAACTAAACTACATGAACTAAGCAACAAAAACACAACACAACACAATTATTACCGACACCACAAACTAAATAGAACCCCCAATAATTGCATTTAAAACACCACAAACAGAAACTCCCATAATTCATTGCAGCCGTCGGCTGCAACTGAGGAGCTCAGGATGCAAGGCATGATGGGAATTCATGTTTTGTGTTGTTGGAGGTTATTGTGGGTTGTTGTTGGGCTTGGTGTTGTGTTGATTGTGTTTATGTGTTTTTGTTCCCCAGTTTAGGGAGTCATTATTTCATCTAGTTTGTTTTGGTTTGTTAGAATGTTGGTGTGCAACCATGAGTGATGAAGGTGTTGTGTGGAGTGTCGTCCGCTCTGAAGATCCGGTTGAGAAGTTAGAGTTGTCAAAATAAAAGCTTCTGGTTGTTCAGCTGTCAAAGAGCAGTCTGGAGTAGAGCAATTCTTCCATATATAAGGCGCACCGGCAGCTTTTGAGAAAATTTGAGGTATTTAGGCACCTTATAGTGGGGAGAATACGGTAGGGTACGGGTAAAAATGTGTGTCTTTGTTTGTCCCGAGGGGGGGAAATTCCCCTTTGTCCACATTGACCCATTGGAGTTCTGGTCCTTGTTGGACGACCACATTAGTTCTGTCGCGGAGTTCTTGTCTGGCAACGTGGGAGTCGCTTGATGGCGATGCGACAGTTCTGATCTATTGTTAATCGATTGTTTCCATGGTAACGACAGACCTGCTTTGTCACCAAGATGGAGCCGATGTCAGAAACGGGTGAAAACCACAATGTGGTTGTTCCTGCGGCTCCCGTCATTGTCGCTTTTGAACAATAGACAATCGTCGATGTTTCTGTGGATGTTTGACGGATGAAACTGCACTTTTTGTACAGAAGCAGCTGGAAAATGTCTAAACGAGAGGTTTCTTAGTCTTAATTCTTAGTTATTTAAACATTATCCTCAAAGCCAACATGCTAAAGTGTATTAATATTAGGAGATGATTTTTGGAAATGTCACTGTTTTGCATCAGGAGTTATCATTAAAATTCACTTTCGATTGAGATTATAGTAACGTAGGGCGTAGATAGACGCTATGCTCTCTGTGCACGGTGGACACGGTTCTATACTGGTGCCTTCAAGGCCGTTGGAGGTGTGATGAGGTGGTTTACCACCACAAACAGCCTTCATACATCGATTTATAAATGGAGTACAAATTAGGCCTAATGGTATTTTATTAGTACTCATATTGGCACTCGGTATTGGCAAGTCGCTCCAGGTTCGTACTGGTACTTGTAGTATTGGTGCATCGCTGATTCTTTGTAGAGGCAAAATAATTGAGTGTATTTCAGAGATTCTGACACGAGATCCAAGGGAAAATTCAATGACCGTGAAATCTCCGCAAACGGACTCACTGCTGACACCAAGTGGACAAAGGTGGCACTGCAACACATTTAAAGTCCAAAAAAATTTTTTGACTCCTTTCCCATCCACTTTTCCTTTACCCCTGTGGATGACATCAAAGGGGTAAATGAAAGGTGTTGGGAGGCTTTAAGTTAAGGCGATCATGTTGTGACCATCTGACCGCACTTCCACTAGGTGACGTCACAGTAATAGATGATGTCAAGTTGTTCCAGGCAGATTGTTGCTTTGGTAACTTACATGATCTGCATCGTGAGTTTCCCTGAACGCTCCGATGAGCAGGTCCCTTTAAATGTTGCGGCCTCAAGGAATTGTGGGGCAGCATGAGCTGGTCTCCTTTGGTAAAGGAAGCATCAGTGTTTCCTAGGCTAAAGGAAGCATCAGTGTTTCCTCGGATAAAGGAAGCATCAGTGTTTCCTCGGCTAAAGGAAGCATCAGTGTTTCCTAGGCTAAAGGAAGCATCAGTGTTTCCTAGGCTAAAGGAAGCATCAGTGTTTCCTAGGCTAAAGGAAGCATCAGTGTTTCCTAGGCTAAAGGAAGCATCAGTGTTTCCTAGGCTAAAGGAAGCATCAGTGTTTCCTAGGCTAAAGGAAGCATCAGTGTTTCCTAGGCTTAAGGAAGCATCAGTGTTTCCTCGGCTAAAGGAGGCTGTAAAGGAAGCATCAGTGTTTACTCGGCTAAAGGAAGCATCAGTGTTTCCTCGGCTAAAGGAGGCTGTAAAGGAAGCATCAGTGTTTCCTAGGCTAAAAGAAGCATCAGTGTTTCCTCGGCTAAAGGAGGCTGTAAAGGAAGCATCAGTGTTTCCTAGGCTAAAGGAAGCTCTAAAGGAAGCATCAGTGTTTCCTAGGCTAAAGGAAGCATCAGTGTTACCTAGGCTAAAGGAGGCTCTAAAGGAGGCATCAGTGTTTCCTCGGCTAAAGGAGGCTCTACAGGAAGCATCAGTGTTTCCTAGGCTAAAGGAAGCATCAGTGTTACCTAGGCTAAAGGAGGCATCAGTGTTTCCTAGGCTAAAGGAGGCTCTAAAGGAAGCATTGAGCCTCCTTTCCTCATTTAGTGGAAATCCCAGCGCTCCTTATCATGGCCGCCACTTAAACACTTCTGGGGTTTAAGGAGAAGTGGACAGGAAAGGAGATAGGAGGGACTATTAGGACGCAGCCTTCGTCACGGAGTGTGGACAGAGCAGCAGGGGGGCGAGCGCCTCGGCTGTGCAGGAACTGAGAGGGAGAGATTTCCAGGGACTGGACTCCTCAAGCCCGGGGCACCGAGAGACCCCATTTTGATATGTGTGTGTGTGGGGGGGGTCTATTATTCAACCCGTGGCTGTTTGAGGAGGCGAGGGTGGGGGGGGCAAAGTGCGAGGCACGTAGCGGAGAGCTGGCAGCGCGCTGTCTGTCCCACCTCTCTCCTTCATGTTCTAATGAGCAGCAGAAGCACGGCCTCGTGACTCACGCCTCAGCTCAAGGTCTCCGG
This sequence comes from Blennius ocellaris, assembly GCF_963422515.1. NCBI lineage: Eukaryota > Metazoa > Chordata > Actinopteri > Blenniiformes > Blenniidae > Blennius > Blennius ocellaris. Next base: position 1,968,955 of record NC_137655.1, read on the forward strand.
CTGCTCCTCCGCCGCACACCGCCTGGGTACTAATTCACATGCAGAGACACTTCGGCCGGGAGAGTTTACTACATGGGGGGGGGGGAAAAAAACAACAACAAAAAAAAAACCCAACAAGAATATTCAGCCAAGAGCTGGTGATTTAAAAGGCAAAAGAACACGGCCGGGGCACGAGGTGTCTTCACTTTCAGAGTGGCCTTGCTGATGTGTATGTACAATACCAAATATATGTACGTATCTATAAATATGACCTGGTTTCCTTGGAAGAGTCAGAACTTTGCTGAAAACCAATTATTGCTCCGGGCTTTTAATCCACTGGCGTGATAGGTTGATTTTATTTTTTAATTTTTTTAATGTTTTCCTGCCTCGGCCTTGCTGCAGAAAGAAGAACACCAAGTGAAATACAACTTTCGGAGACTAATGTGGAACTGTGCAGGCCATGAAATTGGGAAGGTACATCAAAGACAGCAGGTCAGTACAGGAGCTAAAAGCCCAGAATCCTAATGACTTTCTGCTAATTGCCTGATGAATGCCGAGGCTGGAACGCGGCCAGTCTGAGCGAACTGCCATCATCTGTTAGTGTTGGAGTTCACGGAGGAACGAGGATCCACAACAGCGCTCGTATACGTGGACGTGGGCCGATGCAGCAACCGTATAGTTTCATTGTGTAGTTTCAAAACACATGGGGACTTTGAGATGCAGAACATATATGAATGATTCAAAAATATTAGTATTTCCAGAAAATCCCTGTAGGAATTTATGGTAAAAGGGGGAAACGTTTGGCATTAATGTGGCCGTTGCCAATTACATATATATTTTTCTATATCCAGTCAGTCACTTCTTAATATAAGTCTCGTGACCCGACAGAATGCTGACAAAGGTGCAAATATTTTTGGGCAAATACAGTAAAAGGTTGTAAAACAGCTGACATATTTCCCAGAATTTCATAATTAAGTCCCATTTATTTCTTCGTTTTGAAATGGAACAGCTCTGATGTTAATCCTGGTCCAACAGCTTTAGTTCCAGAACCTTCAGTGGATTTGTTCCGCAGCTTTTAGCCCACAATCTTTGTTTCCTTCGTCACGGTAACAGTTTCTTTTCTCCGGTCGTTTCTCACACACTCTGAACTCTTCACCGTTTTACTTCTTGTTTTTGACGTTTTATTCTTGCTCAGGAAAAGAAAAAACAGTCGTAATGAAGGTTTTTCTGTGGTACTGTAGCATCTTTCTGCTGTTATACAGTGACATCTAGTGGTCACAGGTGGTATGTATGGCTAAAAAAAAAAAAAGGAATATATAGTAGAGAAAATACAGCATAGTGTAAAAGTATATTGGAAGCTGGCCGACACATGGAAATTCAACTTGACTGTGTTGTACGATGGAGTTGAAACAATAGTCAGAGTTTGATCAATTTCACTTCTCAACAAAACAAAGTTAATCACACGGTGGCTGCAGGGTACCAAACATTACTTCAAGAATGAAACACAAGATGGTAAGCAAGTGCAGAAATGTGTTTCAGTGACACTTCACCCCTACTGCACGACCCTGCAGACCATACGTTTGTCTCGACACGGCCCGCGGTGGAAATAGTTCCGCCCTGGTTTAATGTTTTGCATGGAAGTGGAGAGAAGGGGTTTCTTCTTTCTTGATAAAAAAAAAATATGGAATCTATTTAGGAAGAATGCTTATCTCAAAATAAGCAGCACTGAAGTCAAGCAGTTGTATATTTCTATGGCTAATTCTTTAGTTTTGGAATAAACGTGTCCATGATCAACTGAATCACCTGGCGAGATGCATTTCATGGTCGCGGTTCAGACAAGCTGATCCTTTTTATATATCTTGTTGTAGCTACTAAATGCGTTTGAGCTGACGGTTTATTTAAAAATGTACAAAATATCACCGAAACAGCAGTGGCTTGGTGCGTTATTTATTTGTACATAGAAATTCACCCTTCATGTTAGTCAATGTGTTCTTGAGCCCATTGGACGTATAATTGTGGAATTAATCTTGCTTGACAATGTTTTTCAATAACTGTGCTGGCAGCTTTGACGAGACTCCTCAGAATAAAAAGGGATTTGGATTCAGGCTAAAGCTCCCATTTGTAAAGGCAAATTGTAAAAACGATAATCCTTTCATGTCGCTTCTTGTAGTTTTGACTCCAGTTCCAAACACAGTTGGGTTGAACTTTGGCCTCGTGAGTCCTCACATGGCTCGCTGGCCTTCAACCAGCAGCTCAATTACAGATGTGAAATGACTCATAAAGATAATACAAATAAAGGTTTATTCATGTGGAATAAAAAAACAAAAGAAACGTTCATTAAACGTGCATCATCTTCACGAACGATCTCGTGTTGCAATGAAAGAAACATTTTCTATCAAGTGACCTCGAAAAGCTCTGTCAACACTTTTCTTCTTTTTTATTTAACTTCTGATTGTTTGCTTTATCTGCTGCCTCTGCTTCGTAAATACGACATATTCACACTCTGAGCCGTTTAAAGGAGCCAGTTTATTGCCCATTCTCATGCAGGCATGTTTGAATATTGGCTCTTAGGCAGAATGTGGACAGGAGACCGTGAATAGACAGCTCCCACTTAGAAAACCACGGGAACCCTTTGATTCCCCCCCCCCCCCCCCCCCCCCGTCAGAGGTTGCAGGCCAAATTTTACCGATCTCCCCGGACCCCCGTACGTATGCACTCGAATCGCCTTCCACTTCCATTTAACTTGCCAGCGGGTCGAGGCGTCACGCAGGAAAACGAGACAAACGGCGAAGGCGAAAAATGCCATTAATCCAATTACCAGCTTGCTGTGAGGCATAGATTTCCTGTAGCCTGGCATTTTACAAAGCGGCTCCTCAACGCAGCGGCTCCTCGGCCTCGACCCCCCCCCCCCCCCCCCCCGCTTTAAAGAGACGTAATAACTGAATCGAAGACAAAATGGAATAACTTTCACAGCCGTCCATTTTAAATGGAGCGGCGATCGCCGGTCCCGAGAGGAAATGAATTATCTGTCACATCTGGCTTTGACTGGAATTGCGGGGGCATCTGAGTACTGAGGCTCACACCAACTCTTGTGAATGTGAGCGCGTTAGCATAATCTGTCGGGCTGATTATGTTTGGGCAGCGGTGACATAAAAAAAAAAAAAAAAAACCCTCCGGCCCCGTGATTAGGCTCCGTGGGGCCGTCAGCTGGAAAGCAATCAAGCGGACCAGATTAAAATGTGCGGCCGGCAAACAAAGTGAGGAAGGTGCGGACTCCCCAAAACGTTCCACTCTGCTGGAGGGGGCGGGGGTCAAGAGACGACGAGTGACAAGGCGGTTAATCGAAGAGTCCGTCACCTCCCTTGTCCCGTCCGCTGGCTTGACGGGTTGGAAGTTAGCCGTTGGTCCCGCGGGGCCGAGGTGACGGATAGGAAGGGTGTCGCGCGACGGCATTGGCTGCAGCTGGATGGGTCACCCCCCTGCCAGAGCGTCCGGCCCCCGACAACATTGCGGTGACAAATGAGGGCGAGCGCCATAACTCGTTCCCCGCCGTCCGGGCGCATATGCTCGGCGGAACTTTGGCCTTTTTGCTCTCGTCGCTCGGCCTGAAGCAAAGGATGGCGTCGTATGAATATTCATGACCGGAGCGCAGTGGCAAGGCCGTGCCCCCCGTGGATTGAGGGGACTGATGGCGCGGTGGAGCCCATCTGTTCCGTCGCACATTAGTCTGATGCCACAGGTGCTCCTTTGAGTCGCCGAACAGCGAGAGCGATCATCTGCAGGTGTTCCGCCCAAATGCTATACCAGGTGAGCCGCAGTCCATTTACTGTCTACTATTCGCCCAACAACTCTATGAATCTGTTGTTCTACTGTGGAGTTAGAGCAGCGAGGCGCTTTGTCAAGTTTCTAGACATGGAAAGAGTCTGGCAGGAACCTTTAGGGTTGGTCGTTTTATATTCAACCAACTGGTTGTCTGTCCATGTGATTGTCTGTGTTCTCACATTGGGAACGTTTATCATGTAAAGAAACGCATTTTCACGAGAAATGTTGTGTAAATTGGTATATGTCTTTTCCAAGCAGACTGAAGATCCTATGACTTGGGAGTGTTGATCATAAATGTTCCATAAGACAATGGTTCCTAAACCTTTTCCATTTAGACCAGGGGATTCAAAGTCATTTCACTTGAGGGGCCACATCAACCTGATCTGACCTCTGACCTCTGGAGGCCCAACAAGTCAAACGTAACATGTCAAACTGCAGATATGGACAAATGTCAAAGTCTTTCCTTCTTTTGATTCTTTTGTAACTGCAAGAATTTGCCAGTCTATTCTGAAATATAAATATTAAAGGAAATCAGATATTATGTTTGCAAAAATAAAACCTCAGTCACCTGTATCTGGATATCGTATTTTTATTCAGGATTAAAACAATTTGTCATCATCTGGAAATTCTTTTGAGTTTACGTGTCTAAAGTATCACTTCACACAAGTTGGATTGATTGTTTTATTGTGAAAGGCGTTGCGTCATGTGACCTCCACAGATTCATTAATATCGGGAGTCAAATTCTGACCAAGGGCGGTTTTAAATGTCATTTTTTTGCCAATCCAGTGTTTTTAGATCAGCCTCTTGTCAGTTTTCATATTTATACTTCACACTTCAGAAATCCCATGGCGGCCGGGTCAGATGGTCTGGTGGGCCGGTTCTGGCCCCCGGGCCGCATGTTGGACCCCCCTGATTTAGATCCTTGCAGGCTGGACCAGAACGATACGGTGGAGCCTGACGCTGAAAGACGTACGGCACCATTCTCAGCAATATCCAAAATTAAAGCTGCTGTCCTCTAAAATGTATAAAGGGTCTTTATATGGCATTCATTGACATTTGAATATCTAATGTTGACGGAGTAAACAATGGGAAAAGCCTCAGACATCCAGGTGAGAACCTACTAATATTAGATAATCAGAATGATGCATAGCTTTTCTACAGTGCTTTAGATTGCATTATTCATTCACTCCACACTCCACAAAGCTGATTGATATTGTACAATTCATACAATCACGTTTTCACAATCGCGGGTCGCTGCCAAGTGATTACTGTGTTGATTACGTTGAATTGACTCGGTGTCGCTGCACTTGAAGCAGAGTTACAGTAGAAAGAAGAAAAAAAAAACCTCATCAAGCTTTTGCTTTTTGTGTTTTTCTGATATTTGATATTCTTAGAAGTTTTAATTTGCGGCGGCGCTTCGCCCACGCGCCGATTCCTTGCAGAGAAACTGATGAACCCTCCCCTCAATAAATACCTGCAGGTTGACTCCGTCCCCGTCTATACCAGCCTTTTTACATTTTCCTCGACATCCAACTTTGATAATTCCTCCGTTTAATAATGCCTCCAAAGAATAACAAGCTTGGTTTCCACGCTTACCCGTGCCCCCCCCAAAATAGACGCCACCTCCTACACGCTTAATTGTATCACCCGGCTGGAGATGGGCCGGCGCGCCGTCCCCGGAGATAAATCAAAAGCATGAAATGTAATGCGGTCCTAAGCACCTGCTAAATTGCTCCCCACACAATTTTAGGCGAATTACAACAGCAAAGTGTGAGGCTTGGGAGCGTAACTAGATTGTTCATGCTATTAGGGAATCGAAAATAGTCTGCGAGGCGGTCGCTACAACCGTGTCCAATATTGGCTGGGATTCTTTTTTTTTTTTTGGTTATTTTTTTTTTTTTTATTATTAACGGCCTCTCGACTCGTCAAGAAGAAAAGTTTATTTCCCTCAAAGCGGTTTGTGTGAACACACCAGTCACACAGTCGTCAAATCATTTTTATCCCCCGCCGTGGCCGAGAGGCCCCGAAGGGGGATCTTGAAACAGTCTCCGTACGTCCGTCCGTACGTCGGTCCGTACGTACGTCCGTTCGAACGTTTCTACCTATATCTCGGCAACCCCTGGGCCCACAGTGACCAAACTTCACATGTGGATACATCTCAGAGGGGGAAGGGATACTATGGTGACCTTGACCTAATTTGCATATTAAGTAGGTCACAGGATCACGAAGTGCTTAAAAACACATTTTGGGTTTTTGAGCTAGGGCTCTGAAATTTTATACACACATGATACACACTCCAGGGATAACCTCCAGTACACCAAGTGACCTGACCTTGACCTTGAAGATTGGTAGGGTCTGAAGTTTGCTCGTCATGGTTGCACAATACATGTATTTTCATATAAACATTTCTCCTCATTTCTCAGCAGTTCCTGGGCCCACAGTCACCAAACTTCACACATGGACAAAAACAAATACTCTCCTGTTAAATATATATAAAATATCTTGTAATGTAGTAAAAAGTAAACCGTTGTACTGCACTCAATCTTTTGAAAACAAGACATAAATAAAATACAGTAAAGAGATAGATATACTCTTTAAAGATGCTTTGATAAATTGTTCCAAAATAAAACGTTGGAGGTGTGGAGCCGATGCTCCCACATGGAAAGAACCTATTTAAACATATATGTTTTAATGTAGGTTTTGATATATGTTTTGAATATATGTGACATATATAAAATTGGCCGTTTTCCTATATTTTATGTACATATATGTACATATATGCACATATATGTGCATATATATGTATATATGTACGTGTATGTGCATATGCATACATATATGTGCATATGCGTACATGTATGTGCATATAGGTGCATGTATGTGCATATAGGTGCATGCATGTGCATATATGTGCATGCATGTGCATATAGGTTTCATATATGTGCATATATCCTCATAGAGGTTCTTTCCATGTGGGCTGCTTCTCGTTAAACTCGTAAACCGCTTTAAGCTTGAAGGTTTATTTCAATCTTGCAGAAATAACTTTATTCTTTTACAATGAATCTTTTGCCAACTTCTTCAATCGTACACTTCATTGAGAAAAATACACAAAACACAACTTTAGACAACCTGTTCTAATACATCAATGTTTAACGAGCATATAAGACAGTCGCTTGTTGAAATAAAACAACTAACTGTACATTTTATGGCACAGAAAATCATAGAGAAGAGGAATGAGCCCAGGTGACGTATATTTGAAACCAGTTTTGTTTCTATTTAATGTAAATAACGTTTATTCAGACGCTTAAAATCTCCATCCTTCATCTATTATATTTTACTATATCTGAACAATAAAGAAAAGTACGATAATTTATTGCAATTAGAGTAGATCACAACATTTGGTTGCCTTATGTTTTACATTTGACGCTAGTTTATTAATTCACATGGACCCAATGCCGATTTTGCCTTTTCCAATTCTTACAATGCTTTAGTAGATGTGAACTGAAAGAATTTCACTACGTCCTGATAAGAATTTCCTTCTGAGAAATGTGGCTTTATTGAAAGACGTTGGGGTGTTTCTATTTTAACGTTTTAACATTTAGAGGAGGTGCGAGTCCTTTTACATCGAACCTAATCATGTTTCATCATCGCTCACGTGTCGCTGTCGCTTTAAGGATTCTGGCTTCACATCTAAATTCCATACAGCTGATGGAACACGAGGCAACGCTGTTCAATTCAGTTTTTTTTTTTAATCTCCAGAACCTCCGTCACACGAGTGCAGCTGGAAAAACCCAAGAATCGGCCGGCGTGCGCGGCAGCGAGCGTTAAAAGATTATCACGCTTAATCATGGAGGGCCTAATTAACGCACCCGGGCAAAGTACGAGAAGTTTCTCCTTTCCGGATGTTTTACACTCCTGCACAGCCAGCCGGGCCGGGATTAGTCCTCCCAGGGTGGTCGGAGGACTTAGATATTACACGGTCGGTGGGGTTTTTTTTTTTTTTTGCTCGTTTGCCCGTAATTCCAACTTGTTGAATCCGCGGGGGAAGTTTTGCATTTGAAAGAGCGAGTGTCTGTGAGCTTCGCACGGCGGAGCACATCTCCGTTTTCTTCAGCTTCGTGAGACGGCGGAGGGAAGTGAGGGATTCGTGGCCAAACTGGAGACTCACTGTGCACAGACATATCTGATATCTATTATAAAAACATTATGCAGAAGAGAATCCTGTTGGTTTATATGCTTGTGGGGTTTTTATCTTTCTATCCGTCCTCTATCCATCCATACCCAGTATGCCTGCCATCCATCCATCCATCCATCCATCCAGAATCCTGTTGGTTTATATGCTTGAGGGGTTTTTATTTTTCTATCCATCCTCTACCCAGTATGCCATCCATCCATCCATCCGGCCATCCATTCATCCATCCATCCATCCATCCATCCATCCATCCAGAATTCTGTTGGTTTATATGCTTGTGGGGTTTTCATCTTTCTAGCCATCCATCCATCCATCCATCCATCCATTCATCCATCCATTCATTTTCATTTAATTCATTTCATTCTCTTTTCATTCATTTTATCTTTCTATCCATCCTCTACCCAGTATGCCATCCATCCATCCATCCACCCACCCATCCATCCATCCATCCATCCATCCATCCAGAATTATGTTGGTTTATATGCTTGTGGGGTTTTTATTTTTCTATCCATCCTCTACCCAGTATGCCATCCATCCATCCATCCGGCCATCCATCCATCCATCCATCCATCCAGAATTCTGTTGGTTTATATGCTTGTGGGGTTTTTATTTTTCTATCCATCCTCTACCCAGTATGTCATCCATCCGTCCGTCCATCCATCCATCCATCCATCCATCAAGAATTCTGTTGGTTTATATGCTTGTGGGGTTTTTATTTTTCTATCTGTCCTCTACCCAGTATGCCATCCATCCATCCATCCAGAATTATGTTGGTTTATATGCTTGTGGGGTTTTCATCTTTCTAGCCATCCATCCATCCATCCATTCATCCATCCATTCATTTTCATTTCATTCATTTCATTCTCTTTTCATTCATTTTATCTTTCTATCCATCCTCTACCCAGTATGCCATCCATCCATCCATCCATCCATCCATCCATCCACCTAAAGACGAACTGGTTTTGTAGGACGACCCATCCTACCGAGGAACTGCTTTTCCCTCGAAATCCGCCAACGTGAGTGGGTGCTAGCAGAGATTCTTTTTTCTCCGTGAAGCAGTAGAACGTTCCAGTTGAAGCTAATACGTACCAATAAACCCGGGCCTCCGCCTGAATAACCACTGATTGAAACGTACTGAGCTCTGATGGAGGATTCTGAGCATCCAGCGATCTCATGCCAAGAGTGATGTATTAATAGGCCGGGCTGTGGTTTTTTGGTTTATGTTGATGAGCTTGATGAGGTCTGACTGTAACAACAGATTCACAGAGACGTGGCTTCCAGTGAATTGTGGGTAAATTAAGCGGGGCGAGCGGGCTTCATCCGACGAGCCTGAACGCCCGGCGCCAGCCGGTGAGATTGATTACAGACACGCAGGGCGAAAAGCACGTTTTCCAAAAGCAGAAATTATCTCACTTCTCCATTTGTCGCACACGGCTATTATATGTTTTCATAATTTCTGGGCTTTGTTTGACATTGAAAACCTGCGTGGAACATTTAATTGCTTATCTTGTAAATATTTGGTATATTTGTGTGTAAACGTGTCGCGGAATTGACGAACGAGGCAAACTTTGATCTTCTGATGCAGTAGCTACAAACCAACGTTTGTCACTCTCCCTCTCTCTCTCTCCCTCTCTCTCTCTCTCTCTCTCCCTCTCCCTCTCTCTCCCTCTCCCTCTCTCTCACTCTTGCTCTCTCGCTCTCTCAGTCTCTCTCCCTCTCTCTCCCTCTCTCTCTCACTCTCTCACTCTCTCGCTCTCACTCTTGCTCTTTCTCTCTCTCCCTCTCTCTCTCTCTCTCTCCCCTCTCCCCCCTCTCTCTCTCTCCCTCTCTCTGTCTCTGTCTCTCTCTCTCTCCCTCTCTCTCTCCCCCCTCTCTCTCCCTCCCCCCCTCTCTCTCTCTCTCTCTCTCTCTCTCCCTCTCTCTCTCTGTCTCTCTCTCTCCCTCTCTCTCTCTCTCTCCCCCTCTCTCTCCCTCCCCCCTCTCTCTCTCCCTCTCTCTCCCTCTCTCTCCCTCCCCCGTCGTTTGTCAGGTTCTATATACTATCCTGTCTCACTTCTGGATGTTCACTAAAATGTACATTTATTCTCTTCTAAAACTGTAAAACAAGGTCTTTTCCAAGTGAAACAAAACAAAGAACCCTCTCATTGCCTTCTGGCCGATGCTTGGAGCCACTGAAAACACAACTTTCTTGAAAACAACGCCGTTGGAAACGTTGGAAACGCTGAATCAGCTGGCTGGGTTTGTCAGTCAGATCTGGCAACCCTGCGTGATGTTTCACGCTCCTCTTCAGGTCTTCCTGACAAGTTGAATCTGCGTTCAGAACCTGGGCTGTCGGTACTGCTGGGCGTTCCCCGTGCACAGAACCGGAACGTGGGACATTAATGTGACTGGTTTACTTGATGTTTTTTTTTTTTTTTTTGGCAAAACACACTGAAGAATAAATAAGGGAGCAAATATACCCACTGACTGATCTTTGCCCAGTTCTACACCTTCCACACCAGTTCCCCAGTGTGACTGCCGCCCGGCTCGTCCCCAGGTGATCGGACCTCATTAGACAATTTGGATTTGAACCGTTCAATTCACTTCTGAATGTATTTTTTTTTATTGTAAAATACATTATTTATACTCATCTTTAGCACAGAGATACGAGTGTAGCTTGGCTCTGAGGCTCCCCATCATCTGTATGTAGGAATGCCAGTCTACCTTTTCTATAGGCGGGACTATTCCTTGTCTGGGACCATTAAAAACACAACTGCTCGAACCAGATAAAAATGAAAATTGTCCATTTCCGTGCACTCCCGTGGTAATGCTGAAACGTCTGATTCCGTCAGCCGGTGATTCTTTTTTTTTCAGCTGAATTCCGAAACCCCGTTTGCTCAGGCAGTGCGGAGGCTGCACAGATACGAGCCGTTCTCATCTCTCCTATGCATTTTAGAGTATAGTGTGGCACAGCCCGGGGCTCTAGATTCCATAATGAACACAGCTCAGATATGTCAGTAATGGTTTTGGCTTTCTGCTGGAGGAACTGTGCCCGGAGCGATGCAGCGGAGTGACTCGGTTCCTTCCATCCGACGCATAACAATTTCATATCTACTCATCTTAGTGACACTCGAAAGACTTAAACCTCTCGGCGAAGTTATCGTGATGCCGCTGATGAGATGCGGCTTCGTCAGCTGGGAAAACAAAAGGAGGCTGCTCGGCGGGCCGTAATGTGCTTAAAAGATGCCGATCCACGAGCAAGACAAAACAATCCACATTGCTTTGATGGAGTGGAAACTGTGATCCACAGCGGTTCAGCACGCTTCATTAAATCCAGGGAGGAAGTGTTAAAGATCTCCTTAATAAGCAGAAGGCGGATTTAAACAGATCTGTTCTGCATACTTTTGACTAAAGCCAATGCTGAATACAGACGACGCCTTCGGGGACGAGCTGATGTTCTCAGTGTGTGGTTTCTCGTTTTGTGTTAATAGGATAGGATAGAATAGGATAGGATAGGATAGGATAGGGTAAGGTAGGATAGAATAGAATAGGATAGGATAGGGTAAGGTAGGATAGAATAGGATAGGATAGGATAGGGTAAGGTAGGATAGGATAGGATAGGATAGGATAGGATAGGATAGGACTAGGGGTGTGCGATATGGACAAAAAATTATATCTCGATATTTTGGGGGATTTTGACGATAACGATAATTAGACGATATTCTTTAAATGTGTGTTTTTTACAGCCCGAGTTATAGCTCATTAATTGTTTCTAGTGGATGATATTAATGGACACAACGTTTGTTACGTCTCGCCATCGGGTGCTTTTTTTGTCATAAGGCAGTTTTCTGTCGATTGAGTCCGCTAACGTTTGTCGGCTGTGTCGTGCAGCAGGTAGCGTTACCTTCCCCCGACTTAGGTTTTTCTTTGGCAGCTAGCTTTTGACATTCTTCGTATTCCTTCGTGTGGTTAGTCCGCAAGTGGTGAAACCGGTTGGTTGTCGAGCTGCATTTAGCGGCAACGGCTTTTCGACAAACTTTGCAGATGACGGTCTTTTGGGTCACGTCAGTCTTTTCAAAGCCAAAGTACTTCCAGGCAACTGAAGTCGATCCACGTCTTTGGAATTAAATCTTCTGAAGTTGGAGCGTCCGCGGGCGGCGTGTCCATGTTGTCTTTCAAATGTTTATGTTTAGAGGCACGCTAACCTGCCGGGAACACGCCAGTGAGAGGTCATGTGACCTGCTGCGGTTTGCTGCTTTACGCAAGTTACGCAACTCTTGTTCAGTGAATGTGCGGGGTTTCAACGTGTGTTTTTAGTTGTTTTAGTGAAGTCATTTGCATACTCCATAACGTAAACTTGCACATCGTTAAAACAACAATGAGGATATTATCGTAGACGATGTACATCGCCCACCCCAAGATAGGATAGGATAGGATAGGATAAGGTAGGATAGAAGTACTTCCTTGTGAAATATCCACCATTGTTTTCCTCAAACCACCAAACAGTAAACCAGTAGCAACTTGAACTGGTGAAATTTGACTGTCCAGAAAGTTCTGGAGAGATTTTTGCGTTCCTTCATTCAACTGCCTCATTCTCAATTAAATGAAAAACGGATTAAACCTATTGTTATAAATACAATATGTTTATGTATAATAAATAAAGAAATACAAATAAAGCTGTCAAATCTTGAATAAAGTAGGCCAAACTTTATCAACAACTGTTGTTTATTTATTTTTAAGCTAGGGAGGAATCGGCAAATCTGGCAACCCTGGTATCATGGCCAGTCACATATTGAGTCAACAGGCCTGTGTTGCCAGATCTGACATGTTTCCACCCAGTGAGGCTCGCCTCCAACACACTGAGGGGAAAAAAACCAACAACAATTGATTATAGTTGTTAGCGCTCGGCGTGACGCCTTGGTTGGGCGAAGAAATGTGTGTTTGGTGTGTGGATGGATGATTGCACGCTTTCCAAACTCCACTTGTGCTGCAATTTTCCTTCATTACACGTGTGATCATGTGAAGTGCGGAGAGAGGTTGCGATCTTGGCTGGTTCCTCTTGAGTAGGACAGGTTTTATCTTTGGATTTGTGCTGCACGATACCGGTAGGATCTGACAACCCTGCACACGTAAACACTGACATTATCTGTGAGAGTATTTGGACTATTCTAAATACGCAATGTGCTCTGGTGAAATACCTCAAAGAAGAGCAATAAGTGACAAACCATTTAAGATGTGGACTTCTTGACAAAGGTCTATGGCAATATATGTTATGTACTAACTATCTGTAGAATATAACCGGAGCATATGTGGGGAAATTGACGAAAGGGTGCCAATTAAAAAAGGCATTTTTGCACTTTTGCAAAGAACCAGCAACTGCATTTCCGTGCCAGTCTGACAGATGTCTGATTTTGCCCCGTACGTGAGGTGGCGTCCCGCAGGGCTGGATTCTGGGGCATCTCATTCTCTCCATATTGGATCCCGAGAGGAAGTTTTAATGAATCATTTCGTCTGTGTGCTGCTGAACTCCAACCTTGCATGACCTTAGTGTCCTGACCTTCTTCAAGAGTTTGCAGAAAACAAAACAAAACAAAAAAAAAGATTCTTGCCACGAGTAATCATGTCGTGCACCATCAATGGACGACTTCCCACAGCCGTACGCTTCGTAGCCATTGTCTCATGTAGACGAATTGGATTTCCCCGCCGAGGAAAATCAGAGTTTAACTAAAATGGAAAGTTTGAACTTCTCCGTGAAAAAAGCCTTATTCACGCGTTTACCTCCCGTCTTCGTCGTGAGCAGGTTTTTCAGAGTGGAAGACTTTTTTTTCCAAGGTCAGAAACATGGTTTCATATCGTCCTCTTAAGTGAATTCCCTTCCAGGCTGCAGTGCACAGGGCGAGCATCTCTTACCCGGTCAGGCTTCTGCCTGAACCAGGCTGATGTTACCCAGCAGTTTGCTTCCCTTTAGTGCAAAAAAAAAAAAAAAGAATGAAAAGAAAGAAGCTAAATCTATTGCCTGCTTCACATCCTTAGACTGGTGGTGATTGAGTGTTTGAGGGAACGGAAGCTACTGAATGCTACCTGCGTCTGTTAAAGCCCTCTGAAGCCGCCTACGGTGAAAAGCTGCAGTCCATTTATCATCCATTTATCATGAACCTGAACAGACTTTTGATTGTCTGGATTCCACTTTTCCTTTTTCCTTTTTTGTGATTGAGGCCAATATTTTCCTTTCGGATGACCGAGCCGATGATCAGGGCCGAGTTCCAAGATGAAAATGGAAAACTTTTTACGGTGTTTGGTCACACAGCAACGTCGGCACTTTTCGTACGAACTTTACCGGCTTGGGTCTGGAACTTGACCAAATATCTCTCCGTTGGGCCTGGGCAATAAACAGAAACTTTACAGATACCGAAATTTGCGAAAATTATGTAAATCACTGTACCCATGTCGGTATATTCAATGTTTAAAAAAAAGAAAAGAGAGGTTGGTTTTGAGTGGGTGTAGGGAGCCTGTCCCTTTAAGACGCTGTATTGCGTAAGAGACGTACCATACAGACAAAGTCACGGTATCATCCTCTCAGTACTCCTCATTTCAAGTCATCAGCTCTCCAATAAATCTTCACTAAAAGTACTTACTTTGTATTTTCTTCATTTATTGTCACACAGTGTAGTTTTACAGTCCTTTAAATCAGTGTTTTTCAACCTTTTGTGAGCCAAGGCACACTATTTTATTTGGAAATATCTGGAGTCACACCACCACCACCCGAAAATGTTAAAATGTGAAACTCTGTAGCCTCTATTAACAATATAAAGTCTTTCTCATCAAAGTTTTATCAACAGGAATCAAGTAAATCCAGAAAGCAAGGACTTTTTTTAATAGTGCCTCCCTCAGTGTGAAACCTGGACCTGATGGATGAAGAGCTGAGATCCTGGTTTTCAAAAACTTCTCCGTCACTGTCACTGACACAGTACTTTGATACAAGATGGTAGCAGGAGGTGGAGATGAACCACACTGACGTCTGTCACTTTACATTTCACCGGCAAAGTTCTGTGCTGCCCTCTAGTGGTGAAGAGTATTTATACATGATTACTCTGCAACACACTGTCGCTGTGAGAGCAAATGTTTTTTTTTTTTGAAAAAAATTTGAAATTGGATAATTTCCCACGGCTCACCTGACGAGATCTGGTGGAAACACCAGTGTGCCGCGGAGCCGTGGTTGAAAAACACTGGTTTAAAGTGTCCAGGGGAGTCGTACTATCAATGTAACTGCTCCATCTAGTGGCCAAACATTGTTTTTTGCGCAGTGGAGTCATTATTGTCTGTTTATCGTTATCGAGGTGAGCTGTTCAATATAACCTGGTATTGATTTGAGGCCACATCTCTGTGCTAAAAAAAAAAAAAAAATCGTTGCTAAAATGTCATAAAATTCCATCTTTCTGGGAGTTTTCTCATCTGTCACCGCGTGTATTTTTGAAATTTCACCGTCGGTGTGATGTCTGCGGACAGACGATGTTTCAGTGTCTCGCGGGTATGACCCGGCGGTCCTCTGCTGAGGAAACAGATCATCTTCCTTTCTTTAGCAAATGAAAGGACTCATTGTCTTTGGTGAACTCTTCCACGATGTACAGACGGTCAAACTCCATTTCTGAGCCCCGGCAGATGAATCCACTGATCCCGCCGATCCGCCGGTGTTTGCCCAGTCAAGATAAGCGGCGATGTTCTGCCCCGCGTAGGACGGCCGCCGTCGCCGCCGCCGCCGCTGCCGCCGATCCTCCGCGGTGCCAAGAGGTGATTCCACCTAAACTGTTCAATAAACCAATCTAATAAAGCGGCCGAGCTTTTTTGTTTCAATACGATGACGGTTGCAAAAGGTCAAGAATGAATTCCGCGAGCTCAAGGAAAAAAAAAAAATCAAAAGCCTGGCTCGTGGCGGTTCAGAGCCATTACGGTTCACAATATACTGCAAATAATAAGTGCCAACAAGTCAGACTTTCTGAGCCCACGATAATGATTTCTTTGAATCCAGGTTAAATAGCCCTCCGTGACATCCACTTATGGCTATCTGTGGGAGTGAGCATTGAGCCGCCGTACAATGCCTGGAATTAATGAAATGGAACAATGCTCCAACGCCGCGCACACATCTGAGGCGAGGACGGCAATTCCAGTTTGTTGCCTACCCTGATTTTTTTTTTTTTTTCTTTTTCTTTTTCGCCGCGGACAGACTTTCATTGCTGCCGGCTTCTTGAAAGAGATTGTAGTTCAAACCTTTTCATTCAGCAGCCCCTTTTGAAGGTCTGTCAAACGCTCTGAAAAGCATCAGTGGATATGAGTTGAGCAGAAATCACATTATACGCGTGCATGACTGCCATTACCGCTGGAATAAATTGCTTTTCTCCCGGCTGTTTTGCAATGCAATAAACTGATGAGCTCAAAAGGAGTTAAAATCGATATGGTGAATTGATCTCCCTCCGGCTGCTGCCAAGGATGTAAACAAATCCCCCAATCTTTTTTTTTTGGTCTGGGTCGAGCGGTGCTGGTATGAATTATTTCGGATTTAAAGTAAACAAGTCGGTTGCCATATCAACACTCACTTCTATGATTTTCAAAAACTTCTCAGCAGGGTTGAGTCACTGAAGGAAGATGTACGTTTCTTTTCTTTTAAGTTGTATTGTATGACATGTCGGCGTCGGGCTGACAAAAATGTAATCAATTTCTCGCATTTCTAGCTAAAAACTGCTTTTATCTTGCAAATTCAAGTTGTTTTCCCCTCCAGCAGTTTGGTTCCACCGTTCCTTCCTCGTGGGTTTCCGTAGCTGCTGTTGCACTTTTGCTTAAACCTGCGTTAAAGCTTGAAGTTGTTGAACGACGGAGCTTCGTTTACTTCTTATTTTGGGATTGTTTTTATGGACAATCACAGCAGCAAAGTTGCTCTTTTGACAATATATCTGACGTCTGCTGTCATTTTGAAGTGCATTCATAAACAAAAATGTAAAGTCCTAGTGAAATGAAGATTCACCTCCAGAACTCTCTGGTGTCTCTTCTAGAACATTTTCCTGCTAACTGGCTGAAGGTAAAATGTTAAAACACGACAATCTGAGAGAAAATAGCTGATAAACGGCGCTATTTCCTCTGCTGGGCGGAGCTTCTGACAATAACAGAGTGACATCACGAGTTGTGCACACGCCCAAGTTGTGTTTACATTATGGAGGATCAGAGTTTTGACCACAAAGAGGCTGAATTGAACCAGATTTCATCATCATGGTCATTTCAAACCCAGTGATTGATGAAGAAGACACAGAAGGTGGTTCTGCCATCGGTGACCCCGTCTGGAACATGTTTGAGGAAGCAGAAGACGCTTCGTCCTCCATTCGTCCTCGTCTCCTCGCCTCAGCAGCCGCCACTTTTCACCTTTGAGGCTTTGAAGCTCCTGACTTTTGGCAGAACGACCGGCTTCCTAGATCCAACACGTCCAAGAGCTTTTCCAACTGCGGAATCACCAAAGATGAGTCCAGGTATTACTTGATCGTCTACTAGCCGCCTGAGCTAGTCGCTCCCGCCCCCCGTGCTCCTTTTCTCCTCTCTCGGTCTCTTCCAGGCTCAATCTTTCATCAAGGCTCATAAAACGCCGACTATAACTTCAAAACACTGTAATAACGTGGATATTTACGAGGGAAACAAGCCGATATAAACACAGCAGATCGAGATCTGCACAACTCGTGACGTCACACATAGGCTCCGCCCACGAAGGAGAAGGATTCCCCCGACTTCATCGGCTGAAGATTCAAAATTCAAATAACTTTGTTATGCGACAACAGTCGGAGGAACCTTAGAAGTAGCACCCCAACTATCGTTTTCTGCAAAGTAGTGTTTTACATTTTACTAGGACTTTAAATTTTTCTTTACTAAAAAACCAAATTGCCCAGTCCTCTGTGTGAGACTCAAAAAAAAACCCCAACCTCTTCGGCAGTTCCCTTCTTTCTAGAGCGAAGACTCACTGTAAGGCGTCCCTCGCTGTCTTTCCCTCTGCCCGCTACTAAACGCCACCGACTCCCTCTTTAGCGACGCCGTCCTCCACGCCCCGTACCGCCCCGATCATTCCGCCTGTCAGCCAGACGTTTCCAGCGGCTCAATGAAGATTAATTATGATCCGGCTGTCGTCGGGGCGGCCCCCCGGGGTAATGAGCCGGTTCTCCCCCCCCCCCCCCCTCCCTGTCACACGTCTTATCCCGTCTCATCTCCACGCCGTACTTCCAAAAGGCCTCGCTGTCGGTGACAGCAGACGGTGAGCAGAGACAGGAAGTACACGCCCGCTCCGCCGTACCAACCTCATTATGTCTGCGCGGTTGCGGGTTTGAGCGCCGTCACCGTGTCCAGAGGTGGAAGGGAAAAGCCGCGGGAGCCGTCGACGAGGCGAGCGCGTTGTTATTCAGTCGGGAAATGACAGGGGACTATTTATATTTCGCCTAAAAACAACAACAACAAAAAAACGAAACGATGGTATCCAGTTGTGTTGTTTCCAAACACTGCAGGGACGCTGGTCCTTCTTGACAGTGACTGTCGTCGGGAATATTTTCTCTATTGAATTCATTTCGGGGACGTTTGACATTTCATTGTTTGACATTTCACGCTTGACAATAAAATGTGTGAAAGTCATCAAAAACCAGAGAAAGATTACAATCAATAGTTTTAGTTTAAACATTTCCAAATATTAGTTTTAATCCACAGTGGATGATTTCTTTGAGTATTTCTGAGAGAAATCGAATAAAACAATGTGGGGGAAAAAAACAGAATTATGCATTTTCAGGAAATTAGAAACTGAGGCATTTGCAGCACATCGTAGAAAAAAGTCTAGATTCTATTAATCAGATCGGGTCTGCAAGACCAATTTTTGGTGCATTATGTTATTGTTTATTTGTAGAAATGGAAGAATCCCAGCAGAAAGCAGATCCTCATTCGATGGCGTGACTCTTACAACACCTCCGCTTGTCTCTCAAAGAGTTTTTTCTGAATCTGTTTGCGGCTCTGTGTCCAACTGGCCTGCGGTGTCTGCTGGTGTACCGCAGGGTTCCGTCCTGAGGCCGCTGCCTTTTTCTTCTACAGTTGCTCTTCCTCGGGCAAATAAACAGATTTGGTGTCACTTAATTGCAGATGACGCTCTTCTTCACGTCTCATTCAGACCAGATGACAGTTTTTTTGGTTATCTAAACACTAAGAAGGTCCATAAAGCAAAACTTTGCTTTGATGCGAAATAATAAGACGGAGTTCCGTTAATTTTCGGCTTTGATCAGTCAACATTTTCAAACCCAGTTGACCAGACCAATATTCAATGTTTCATTAAAAACCAAATGTGTGCGTACATCATGGGGGCGGTTGTGGCTCGGGGGGGAAGAGTGAACCCTCAATCGGAAGGTTGCAGGTTCGATTCCGCATCACCATCCAAAATGCTCCAACATGACTGAGTCTCTTAGGATCCAGTTTCTAAGCTTCACTTTTACTCACACAGTGAAACACTCGTTTTATTTCAATGAGAAACGCTTGATGAATACAAATTTTTTTTTCTGCACTAATGCTCCATTCATTTCTACTTCCAAAACGTTTAAAATCCAAATGTGGACTTGAAAACCTCTTGAAAGGTTCCTGTTTTATTGTGGTAGTTTTAATATAGTAGTAATCATATTGGTGCATTACTACTACTTGTTTCTAATACTTTGATTCTTTCTGATTATGGATAAATCACCAAAAAAAAACAACGACCATATCCTCCACAAGTCAGTCACAAGTTTTATGCTTGAGAAATTAATCAGTACCTAAACTAAAAATAAAAATTATAAATAGTGGTTGCTCCTCTAAAGACTGCTGAATCAGCGCCCTGCTTGAAACGGCTCTTGTTCATTCGTTCATCACTTTCCATTAAATACAACTTTTCACACTACCCTGTCCCACTAATATAAACAAACTTGATGTTTTTGTTGAAGCTGCAGGAAGACAAACGCCGTTTTCGTTCCTATTTGAATAAAATGTTTGCATATACTCTCGTTTTAATAAATGTACGTTACCACTTTCTTATGGGAGACATTGAAGCTCTTCTTATTGAGAAACTGATGTTATATGTTGAATAGATATTGTACAATGAAAGATTCCTCCTTGAAACACGAGCAATATTTCATACAATACCAAGACTTGTAATCAAGAAAAGGTGAATATTGTGTGTTTTTCTTCATTATATTGCTTTTGAACATTTTTTTAATCACGTTAGGTGTTCGCCGTACTAATCTATATGACGGATAATATTCTGGTGTGTCATTTAAAGGAATGCCCCATAGAGATAATTAACTTTTCTCTGAGTTTCACTCCACCACTAACGGAGCGATTATTTCACAATTACTATAATGTGTTGTTTCTGTTGACTTCCAATACCGTCTATTGTAAAGAAAGAAAAAAAAAAAAAGGATTAACATTCATCATCATTTGGAAACTGGATTGGACCAAAACAAATCCCTGCAGCCCGGATACTGGAGGTCGTTTTTCCATTTCCTTCAATCTGCTTGGATTGGCTC
>NC_137655.1:1994483-1996581 GCF_963422515.1 Blennius ocellaris
CATATAAAATTGGCCGTTTTCTTATATTTTATGTACATATATGTACATATATGTACATACAATACATGTGCTTATATACGGCAATATACATGCAGCATATATGCAGCATCTATGTGCATATATGCAGCATATATGTGCATATATGCAGCATATATATATATATATATGTCATATATGCAGCATATATATATATATATATTGTCATATATGCAGCATATATGTGCATATATGTGCATATATGCAGCATATATGTGCATATATGTGCATATATGCAGCATATATTGTCATATATGTGTATATATGCAGCATATATGCAGCATATATATTGTCATATATGTGCATATATGCAGCATATATGTGCATATATGCTGCATATAGGTTTCATATATGTGCATATATCCTCATATAGGTTCTTTCCATGCGGGCAGTAATCAGCATTGTTTTCATGTGTTGCCGAAACGTTGCCGCCGGCTGAGAAGATGCGGCGACTCGGTCGCCATGGAAACGGGCTAAAACGCAACTTTTCCGAAGCGTGGCTACTGCGCACCACAAGCCGTAGCAAGTAGTTCTTCTGCACATGCTCAGTAGAGCGACAATAACAACAGAGTTTTCCTCCAGAGCGTCGTGACTCCCGGTTCATATTCTCCAGGGACTTGGCGCTTTTATTTTGACGGCCCACTGTAATAGCAATCCTACTCGGTCATGTACTCGCCATTGTCGATGTTTAAGAGTATTGTTCTCTGTATGCATGTGTCATTCATTACAAAAACAAAACAAAACCACTAGTGGCCCGACATGGTAACTACATCATTTTAGGCTTTTCTTCCATTTCAATTTAAAATGCAAAACGTTTCTGAAAAGCTGCGTTTTCTCTTGAAATGCTGTCATTTAAACACCGTCGACGATTGTCAAGATCTCACATTATGTCTTTAGTTAGTTTACAACCAGTTTTCACTTTAAACGATGGTTTATTCAGATCTAGTCCTTGGAGGCAGACGCCAGACGCAACTTCACTTTATTAATAGATTCACTGAAATCACATTTCTGGTTCCGTCTTAAAATAGTCCAGGCAGCCGAGTGAGCGCCTGCTTCACGCTGTTCTTTGAGGGAGCTACTTTAACTCCTTGTCTTATTTCACATATGGCCCTACACACACACACACACAGCCCACCTCTTAGAAGAACAGGCAAGCTGTGGCGGCTTGATAAACATATTTAGAAAACACGGCGCGAGCAGCACTCCAACCATATTGAGAGCCTTCAGTGCTAATGTAACACAATCCCCCCCCCCCCCCCCCCCCCCCCCCGGATCCGCTGCCTCCGCTCGCCGTGGAAATGCCTCTAATGCATCATACCGCACTTCATTGTTCCATCAGGTCACATCATTACTTCGGTGTTTTTGCGAAAACACAGTGCGTATTTACAACACAGCCCAAAGCTGTGAGTAATTTAAAAAAAACTACTTTTTTTTTTATAAACTATAATAATGGTTTATTCCCAATACTGTATATCAGACACAGAAACAGTCTTTTTTTTTTTTTCTCCATTGATTTATATCCTCCATACTGGCGTTTTCCCCAGATCCGAACACTTTCAAAGCGCCGATTCAGCGTTTGTGGTCATTAAAGTGAAACACGTCGTTTGTTGGTACGATGAAAAATTAGCTAAATTAGTTGAATGACGGTTGGGTAAGTTAGATTGGGATATACACACTTCATATAACAATTCAAAATACATTCATCTGCAGAATAACGTAGTCGACAGCTGCTTGTGAGACAAAATATACCCAGAATGCAACAGCTGCCGGAGACTCGTTTTGGGTATTTCGTGAGACGCAAAGATACAAATAATGTGAATAAACTGATTTTTCGTTATCCTGATCGAAACACGAACAATGAACAGACTGAAGTGTGATGAAATGTTGGTCAACGTTTAAAGTGACAGGACTTTTAAATGCCCCCAATCAATCAAGATTCATTCCCCAAAATTGTCCGAAGAGGTTTTAAAAGCTAAACGGAGACAAAGACAAAGTTCTGTGGAGGAACGTTGGATATCCTGCAGCCTCGCTCTGAACCAGTAGATTCCACAATCTTCACTCC
>NC_137655.1:1996781-2049281 GCF_963422515.1 Blennius ocellaris
TCCCTCTCCTCCCTCTTCTCCATCTCCTCCCTCTCCTTCTCCTCCATCTCCTCCTTCTCCTCCATCTCCTCCCTCTCCTCCTTCTCCTCCATCTCCTCCCTATCCTCCATCTCCTCCCTATCCTCCTTCTCCTCCCTCTCCTCCCTCTCCTCCATCTCCTCCCTATCCTACATCTCCTCCCTATCCTCCCTCTCCTCCCTCTCCTCCATCTCCTCCCTCTCCTCCATCTCCTTCCTCTCCTCCATCTCCTCCCTATCCTCCTTCTCCTCCCTCTCCTCCCTCTCCTCCCTCTCCTCCATCTCCTCCCTCTTCTCCATCTCCTCCCTCTCCTTCTCCTCCATCTCCTCCTTCTCCTCCATCTCCTCCCTCTCCTCCTTCTCCTCCATCTCCTCCCTATCCTCCATCTCCTCCCTATCCTCCTTCTCCTCCCTCTCCTCCCTCTCCTCCATCTCCTCCCTATCCTCCATCTCCTCCCTCTCCTCCATCTCCTCCCTCTCCTCCATCTCCTCCTCTCCTCCATCTCCTCCTCTCCTCCATCTCCTCCCTATCCTCCTTCTCCTCCATCTCCTCCCTCTCCTCCATCTCCTCCTCTCCTCCATCTCCTCCCTATCCTCCTTCTCCTCCCTATCCTCCTTCTCCTCCCTATCCTCCTTCTCCTCCATCTCCCCCTCTCCTCCCACTCCTCCCTCTCCTCCTCTCCTCCTCTCCTCCATCTCCTCCCTCTCCTCCCTATCCTCCTTCTCCTCCCTATCCTCCTTCTCCTCCATCTCCCCCTCTCCTCCCACTCCTCCCTCTCCTCCTCTCCTCCTCTCCTCCTCTCCTCCTCTCCTCCATCTCCTCCCTATCCTCCATCTCCTCCATCTCCTCCCTCTCCTCCTCTCCTCCTCTCCTCCTCTCCTCCCTCTCCTCCCTCTCCTCCTCTCCTCCATCTCCTCCTCTCCTCCATCTCCTCCACCATCTCCATCATTTTCCTTTTTGTAATAATATTTATTTATTTATGTATGTTTTGGTTTTGTTGTTTTCTGTATATGTTTACTTTGTGGTGCTGTATTATGAAATAATAAAAAAAAATTATTAATAAAAAAAAATACAACTATCAAATAAGAGCCGACAAATCAAAACAGAATATTATATCGCATTTAAAGTCTCTCTTAAAAAAAACAACCCATCCTGCTGCCACCTGAAGAAAGAATCAGGCGTTTTGTCTCGGCTGAACTTAGGATGAAAGTCTTTCTTTCCTTAATCTTCAATTTAGATTTCAGTTTTTCGCTCCACACGTCTGGAACAAGTTTGCAGAAAACTTGATCAGTTCCAGCCTTTTCGGCTCCGAGCTGAGCGGTTCTCTCTGTGCCGCTGACTTTCACTAAATTAAATAGATAATTTATTCAAGTGTCACAGCAGGTCTGTACGGCCGCCTCTCTCACGTAGTTCACTATTCTATTGGTTTGCTTTCCTCATCAAGACTTGTCTTGTTTTATTTACATCTCTATGCATTTTTCAAGGTCCTTTGTTGTAATTAATTGTTGACGCAAGTTCTCCAACCAAACCTTTTGCTATAAAGTGGAAACGTCGTGAATTAAAGACTCTCGTACGGCCAGTACTTCACTGTTCCATCAACGACCTGGACAGGAACTCAATGTAGAGACGAAGTATTAGATTTGTGTTTTCATATATATAAGTATAATAACTGATTTGTACAGAACAATAGAAAAAGAATCTGGGAATATTACTATTTAATTACTATTCATCCTAGCGACCGAAGATTAATAGTAATGTATTTTTACAAATAAAGACACGTAGTTAAAAATCAATGGTTGTCGAGCAACTTTATAGAACATATGTTTTTAGTCCGACTTTTTCTCAGGAACTCTTCAAGAACCTGCTGTGGCGGAACCGTCCTGAGAGCTTGGAGGTTCTTATATAAATACCGCTTCCCTGGCCTGAGTGGCGTTAGCAGCCTCGGGAAAAAAAAATCAAAAACAAAGCAAAGATCGGTGGATTTTTTTTTCTTTCTATCTCTTCAAGTAGTTAAAATCAAAAATCATGAAGTTTAGTGACGTCGTTGAGTTCCAAGCAGTACAGATGTTCTATAAAGCAAGTTACAGATTGTTGCCAAGACAAATACATAAGAAGGTTCCAGGTCGTACTGGTCGTTAGGAAATACGTGAGGAATTAAACTTTAGGACCCAGAAACAGTAGAACCCTGGAAAGTTTTATCCCGACAGTTAAAGGTGAACAATTGTAGAACAAGGAGGAGTTGAAACGACGTCCAAACATCAACATGTTCAAATGTAAATACAAACAAAAGACTTTTGAAATTTATAGAGAGGAAGGAATGCATTGAAGAAGTAGGATCTGTGTGTGTGTGTGTGTGTGTGTGTGTGTGTGTGTGTGTGTGTGTGTGTGTGTGTGTGTGTGTGTGTGTGTGTGTGTGTGTGTGTGTGTGTGTGTGTGTGTGTGTGTGTGTGTGTGTGTGTGTGTGTGTGTGTGTGTGTGTGTGTGTGTGTTGTAAGTTGTTGATACAGTCGTTTGAATTTGAATTGTAACAAGTTCTTTTTTGTTGATGTTTTGTTCTTTTATACCAGTGTAAAATGCAAAATGTATTTTTTTATTGCAGTGAATTTGTGGGTCGGCGCTCATAAGCGTCTTGCTTTTGAATATATACTGCTCAGATAAGTAAATAAACTAAACTCAACTAATTCTAGTTTCTAAACCACACTGATTAGCGGGGGAGGTCGGTGTCAATGACCGATGCCTATTAGACCCCCGACATGCAGTTAGAGAGAGAAATAACTGGATAAAGCTTTGATCACCTGGCATTGCAACCCATGTTGGTGTTTTGCTCTTCAGGTGAGCCCCCCCCACCCCCCCCCCCCTCCTGAAAGTCCTCGTGGATGTGAGGCTGTTGCCATTGTTACGGTACAAAAAGGGCTTCACTCACTGCAGCCACACAAAAGGAAGACAGACCCGGGGAGAAGATGTCCGACAGGCTGAAAAGAGAGACTGCAGCTGAGGGGCTGTGTGTCGTTTGAATAACGCTGGACGTGCACCAGTTCCCGTGGCCCCGCTGCTGGTTTGAATATGAACCTGGTCTTTATTTAACTCCTCTCAACCTCCAGCGGGTGCAACGTCTCGACAGCTCCTCCCTCTGCACGGTGAGGCCTGAGGGAACAGATGCCTGATGCTCCGATAACTACAGAGACGATGTTGTTGTTGTTGTTTTTTAATCTATACACTTGATTTATAATATCCAATATGATCTACACACGTGGAAATATGTGTTCCAGATGAGGTTGTGTCCCAGATGCAGCGTCTAACAAGGATAACCATCCTCACACGCTTTGTCCTTAAAGCCTGTATGCATGAGGCGACCTTCCTCCTGTCCGAGATGAGTAATGAAGCCAGTGTTTCTCCATCTGGATTGCACTCTCTTATCTCCTTCGGTTTGTTTGCAAAGATTACAATTTCCATAGACGAACCTTGCACAGGTTTTTATCTTTTTTTTCTTTTTTTTTTTTTTCTTTCTCCCACTCCTGCGTCTCTTATTATTCAGTGTCCTGAAAAATCGCTGAAGCGCAGCCGTCCTCCCTGCTTTTTTTTCCGATGACAGAAATGTCAAGTGGTCCCAGCCTCGCACTCAAAAGAGAGGTGACACATTATCTCTGCAATTCAGCCTTTGGGATATTTATTAGAATATTTCAGACTGCCGATTCATCATGGAAAATGTTGCTCCTGCGCGGTAATAAAGTATTGCGCCGAGGCATTGCCGGCACTAACGGGAGCTCGCCGATGTCAGACGCATTAAATGTGTTTCGTAAAAATGGATGTCAGAAGATAAGCCTACAAGACCATGTCAAATCTAAATAAGGTGGTGCCTCAACCTCACGCTGACAGTCGGCATTATTGTTGAATGAGCAGTAAATCATGGGAAAATGTTAATACTGGATTCATGCAGCCTTCAGCCATTACATAATGACCGCGGGCCTAATGTTGCGTGGCTCTTTCTGTCACAGCTAAAAAAAAGACCTGCAGTATCGAGCGCCGATATTTCAACAACACAGTCTTGAAAACATGTTATCCCGTCTCCATTTCGCCGCTTTTCCATCATTGGGTCACTTTTGAGAGACGCTAACCGCCGCAGACCAGCAGCAGCCCGTAAGAGCTGTACTTATGGAAATGTTCCGACTTTGTCGTCCGGCAATCACACTTTTATCTGTCGTTTATATAGTTTCAAATAGCTGCAGGGTTTTGCACGGGAACATACAGAGTTGTATGGATCTTTTTTTCAGATTGCACTTTTTTTTTCCCCAAAGACAATTTGAAAATTCACCATTTTAGTTGTAAACGATGTGCTTATGGTTCTTGAGTGTATCAGTCAGACTTTAATCATGTTTAGCATGTAGCATCGCTGGCGTATGAACCCTGAAACTCTTTAGCATGTAGCATCGCTGGTGTATGAACCCTGAAACTCTTTCGCATGTAGCATGTAGCATCACTGGTGTGTGAGCCCTGAAACTCTTTAGCATGTAGCATCGCTGGTGTGTGAAACCTGAAACTCTTTCGCATGTAGCATGTAGCATCAGTAGTGTGTGAGCCCTGAAACTCTTTAGCATGTAGCATCAGTGGTGTGTGAGCCCTGAAACTCTCTAGCATGTAGCATGTAGCATCACTGGTGTGTGAGCCCTGAAACTATTTGGCATGTAGCATCAGTGGTGTGTGAACCCTGAAACTCTTTAGCATGTAGCATGTAGCATCAGTGGTGTGTGAGCCCTGAAACTCTTTAGCATGTAGCATGTAGCATCACTGGTGTATGAGCCCTGAAACTCTTTAGCATGTAGCATCGCTGGTGTGTGAGCCCTTAAACTCTTTAGCATGTAGCATGTAGCATCAGTAGTGTGTGAGCCCTGAAGCTCTTTAGCATGTAGCATGTAGCATGGATTCACTGACCAATTACAGTACTGAGCAACATGGGGCTAACTCTGTTGGTCCAAATGGACCATCTTTCCCGTCTTGACATTTTAGCAGAACATAACTAATTACTTTTGCTATTCTTATTAATCTCAAACAATCTCCAAATCACAGATGTTCCGTCGTACTCGCCAGGTTTTTATCTGGGATCTTTTACGAGTTTGAGTACTCCGTGCAGTATCGGACCTGATACTGGTATCGGTATTGGTGCATCCCTATTGAATAGCAAAGGGAAGATGAATTCTCTGGCTAGTGATGAGATCTTTGAAGGCATTTTTCAGTTTTTCTGCGGCTGTAGCCCTCGGGCTGCTTTGTGCTGATTCAGAGCCGGTAAAGTTTCAACACATTCTATTTTAAAGTGCCAAGACTTTGTAAAACTAATTATTGGATTACATTGTCACGCAAACATTATCACTTTCACCAATACTTTGTCTTTGCTTTGAAAATGTTTCGGTGGGGGGGGGCATATTTCCATTTGCCTTTCTAAAATTACCTCCCATTTGCATTGATGTCATTGGAAACACATTCTCCCTCCAGACTCTAATACACTTCCCAAAAAAAAAAAAAAAATCCAATAATTAGTTTTGGTTCCACACATACATCATGAGCATATCCCTCTTCATCAGCGACTGAGAAAAAGCTTCAGTCAGTGACAGTTGTACTGTGGGAGCGGGGAAAAAAAAGCTCTTTCCTGCAGCTGAGATGAGCTGAATTTAGAGCAGAGAGGCTCGGCACCGGTCTCTCGGGTGATGGAGGATGACAGTGATAAATACTCCCGACACTGATGCGGTGGAGCACTCCATCACATGCACACGGCCGCACTCACTCAGGGATCTAGGTTTTCTTTTTAATGAGCGAACACAGAACGCTTATAGGAAGAGGACTGAGGCCTCTGGCTGCCGAGTAACCTGCCACTAGTGGTTTAAAATAGGCGTTTGAAGTGGCAGTGGAACACTTGCTGTGACGGTATGACCGAGCTTAGGTCCCGTTTGCACGTTTTAAGTGAAAACGCATCGTTTTTGTGTTTTCATTTTTACGGCATACATTTGAAAACGATGTCCGTTTACATGGAAGTGACAGAGAACGCGATGTCGTCAGCATATCGAGGCACAAGTTGGTGCTGATGGTTATTGTTGTAATGAAACATGTGCAGAAGCAGCGTTTTCCGCTGTCTGCATGTTTTGAAGAAGTTCCATGACTCCTTCCAGAAACGTCTCGTGTGCTGAAATAATCTCAGATGCTCCTCCTAGTTAATGCACAAAGTCTCACTGGATTTCTGGTTCAGCGTGAACCTCTGTTCGAAATGTCACATTATTGACGAATGCGATGTGCCAATAATATTTTGCGACCCCAGAAAAACACAAGTTTAGACTACATTTGACACTATAAATCCTCAAATATGGGATTTTGTTCCGTTTTATTGATTTTATGACAAATTAATTCAACATAGCAGTGTTGATTTCTTACTTTTCAGTAAAAGCTGACCCTTAAAAAACTTGTCAGAAAGTCACACAGATCCAGTTGTTTTACACTTTAGACTATTTTAACGGCTGGCCCGTAAAGGATTGATCAGTTATCGTCGTGCTGCTGATGTCTGCTCAGGTGGATCATAGAGACGATACCTGGAGCTCTGCATGTTCTCTCACACTGGAAAACCTTCAACCACCAGACATTTGGAGGTTTAGATCAGTGGTTCCCAACCTTTTTCGACCAGTGTACCCCTTGAGCTGGTTTCCATGTGAAAAGTACCCCCTCTCTCGTGTGTGATTATTCGCCTTAATGTGTACTTATATTTAACCCTTTGTCTTTCTATCTATCCAACTGCTCATTTAAATAAAACAATTATTGTGAGTGTAAAAACATACCTTTCAATGAGACACCTGCGCTTGCTTGTCTTTCATAAGTCTTTCATAATTCCTTTTTTCACTGGGCTCCCCTGTGCCTGCGTCCGAGGCGATGGTAGCAGTAGCGGTAGCTGGACGTTTACTCCTCCCTAGCCATGCATCCATGTTTACAGTCGGTATGCAGCTAGAGTTAGCTAGCTTCGCGAATCGTGCGCGTCCGCAGCAAGAACGTGAACCTTTTTTTTTTTTTTTTTAAAGCGCGCCACTTTATAGTCTTTTCATATTATGTGCATTGTAGTGTTACAATCACTGTGGACCAACTGCTACTCATGGAAAATAAACGTATGGCCTTACTAAAATTCATGATATAATACAATATAATATAGTATAATTTTTTTTTTGTGTGTGTGGATACTGTAGGGTAATTTATAATCTTTCTGCGTACCCCCTGCAATACCCTCGCGTACCCCTAGGGGTCCGTGTACCCCCGGTTGGGAATCACTGGTTTAGATTACACCTCTAGACTCAGGCTGCACAGCACAAAAAACAACGGCGCAAATTAGCCGTACCGTTTCTCATAATGACGGACTTCAATCCTCATCCATCCATGCCAGCAGTCGCACAGTGAGATTTCCTGAGGAACATGTGATACGGCGTGGGATGTAGTTTGCTCCTTCGTCGTCCTGTTCATTCGGTCCTCGGCAGGCTGTCTTCTCCTCGCCGTGTGAGCGGTGTTTGTGCAGAAGGCAACACGCGGCCTGCTCTGCATCGCATTGATTTTCCCCGACGTTTGACTCGAGGATACCATCAACAAGCCGGAGGCACACTGTAGGAACAAAAACCTTCATTCCAGATGAAGATCATACCTCTCACACCCTGCCCTCCCGACGCCAGGCGGGTTTCCCACCTTCCTCCCGCTCTGGTCTATTCAATTTCTTCAGCTGTGTATCTTCAAAACAGCACCTGGCACCGTGCTACGTATGGTCGAGTGCATTTCGCTTGAAGGGAAATCACACGGCACTCTTTAACGGAGGGTAGGAAATAGTGTGCGCACTTAAGTCGTGGAGGAAGTGCTTTGGCTCTCTTGACGAGGTTCACAGGTGAGATGTGGTATTTAGCGCCTGCTCGGAATTATGCCGCTGCTTTGTGAGTGGAGGAGCCCTCCGGCACGCCATTGACGAACACAAAAGGTGGCGTCGCCGCGTCTTGAAGACATGGCGTGAGTCGTCTGCGCCGCCTTATGTGGGAGTCCCGTGCCTGCACATTTCCCCGGCTGCATCCTTCGCTTCAAAGGCAAACTGGCTTAGCGGGGCGTGGAGCAGATAAGAAGATTACACGTGTGCAGTCGAAGTAATTTAACCCAGAAATCCTCTCCGCTTTTCACCTTGGTGTATGGATAGTCGTGATGGAGGGATAGTGGGGGTTTTTTTTCCCCCTAGTCTTGTCTTCCAGGCGCCGGGGATACAATCATCTCGGGCTTCGCACAAAAAAAATCGGCTTCAGAACAGAGTTGTGACGGAGCCAGGGAAAAAGATCCAGAGCAGACACTGTAGCCTGCAGCAACTCCGGTGAAGCACAGCGGTGGCGTGTTCTCGCGATTTGTTCTACGGCTCAGGGTTGCTTCTGTCTGCGTGTGTTTGGGAGCCGTGCGACCGGACGAGACTGACCGGTGTGATGTTGACTCTCCAGATCGACGTCGACACGTCTGACGGGTCTGAACGTCTCGGATTTTCCCACAACAGCTCAGGCAGCACTTCCAGTGTCCAGATGGACGGGAGCCGGTAGTTAAAGAAAGAAGGTCGGGCCAAGAGTTGAGAAAAGACGTGGCGTTTCATTGAAGACTTGTTGAATTTGTTTGTTCACTACCCAGAATGCATTGCGTTCCACGTTACGTCCTCTCGCCCCGCCCGCTAGAAAGATCGTTGGTAAACAAAGTGAGACTTCGCATTTCAAGAGGTCGTGGGAGAATTCACGTCGCCAAAACGAAACGTTTTTTTTTTTTCCCTGAAGAGATTCTGGTCCGGATCAAGCGGGACCATGAACGCGCCCCCTAGTGGTGGTCTGTTTCAGTGCGGGACTCTTCCACCTCATCTCTGTCCATCATGTGGACACCGGTTGATAAAAAATACAGGACATCTCCCGCCACCAGGGGACATTTCTGACAGAGACGAGAGAATCCAGTCGGACGGTAGTTTTATTTTGCGCCGTGAAGCTTTTCCGAAACAAAAAGCACAGAAACCATTGAGTTGCTGTCTAATATTCTTGGTGCCAACAAGTAATATGACAGACTTTTTAATTGATTAACCAACTAGACATCCGGTAAGTTTGTCCATTTAAGCTGTTGGATGTGGGGACGACGTCCTCGTCCGAACACC
This sequence comes from Blennius ocellaris, assembly GCF_963422515.1. Lineage (NCBI taxonomy): Eukaryota > Metazoa > Chordata > Actinopteri > Blenniiformes > Blenniidae > Blennius > Blennius ocellaris. The sequence continues at coordinate 2,005,969 of NC_137655.1, forward strand.
GGCTCACAAATACTCCATTAGTGGTTGTCAATAATTATCAGGCTGGAAAAACAAACCAACTCATTGCATAATAGCAAAGTTATAAAACAGTCGTTCCTTTTGGTGTTGTGGTTGTTTGAAGCTCCAAAACAGGAAATACAACAATAATGAATCAATATTAATCGGCGTGTTTGTGCTGCTGAGAAAAACCTTTTGTTAGTTTTGTTTTCACGCTGCCCTCATTTCATCTGTATGAAGCAAACTGCAGGAAACATCATTTTCTGCACAAGACTTGAAATAAATGCAGAAAGCAGTATTTTACTTCATAGCTGTAACACGCTGACCTTGATGACTTTATACACTGACTCACGCCATTCTGATATCCAGCAAGACTGTATTAGCTGTGAGGGCATTGATAAAATCAATGAACTGAAGGAAACTGTTAAAAATCACACCATGACTATAATAACTAAATTGTTAGTTTTTACTTTTAGAAACTTCAGAGGACTAGAAAGTGACATAAGGCTTTAAAAAACATGTTTTTTTTGTAGTTTTAATTCAATTAAGTGACACTATTTTCACAAAAACTACTCGCCCACATGGCACCAAGTCTTCAGGGATGATTTGTCATCATCTAATCAATCGATTAGATTATGGGATGTTAACGGCTACACGTTTCTGAATGAATCCCCCAAAAAGAGCAAAAAACTTGTCCCATACAAAGCGGATGAGAGAAGCACCTCATGGAGGAGCTCAAAGGAGATGGTTGCCATGGAGACGGTCGCTGCTCAGTGTTTCACGCAGTGACGTAGCTACCCGAGCTACCAAGTTAGCGTCAATATGTCCCCCACTACCTCAAGCGACGACTGCGAACAAAACAAAACAAAATGGTTTGACGATAAAGCGACGCTGTGTAGAAGCTTGATCTGCTCTCCAGCATCACGGCTCGGGTTCTACCGTGGAACCGAAAAGGTTTGGAACTGCTCCTTCCAGAGATGCTTCTCAAGCTCCTGCTGCTGTGTGTCGCTGCAGGTTTTTTTTTTTTTTTTAATAAACTCAGTAAACTGGTGTTTACTGTATATGTGTGCTGTAACTGTATTTTCCTTTATTGGCTTTGAAGGCTGCTTTTATGTGATACGAGCCTCATTTGCTCAGTGTGGGAGAGTCAAACGACGGCGTCTCGCACCAAAAGGTTAACAAGTGGTGGAGTGTGAAAAAGCTCAAAGGTTGAACAGGTTGAAATTCTCTATCTAAAGCCTGCCTGCTGTGCTATGCACACTTAATAAATGTACCAAACACAATAGGCCTACTCAAGTCCCAGCAGGTGGGGTGCTGTGCAACTAAAGAACATGTGTTAAGTGCCGTAAAATAGAGCAAGGCCGGTGTATTTGTACAGAATGGTGGAATATTTCTCGCCATCCATCCATCCATCCATCCATCCAGTAATCTCTGGACCAATCACACATTGGATCATTCAAAGAGACTCAATTAGCAGTTCAACAAAGGCCATTTCAATCCATTTTTATTTCTCTCGCCATTTCAGGGCGCTTCTACAAAGAAAACCAACAATTCCGTCCCAGCAAGTAGAGAAGGAAAATTGTTTTAGGACCTAAAAACAGGAAATAAACCCTGCAGAACCCGACTCAGCGATGAAGAGTTTCTTCATATGTTCTGCTGTTCCGGGTGGAGTTGGAGAATAGAAAGAGAGAACGGGAAAGGACAGATTGTCTGGAGGAGTTCAAACCCTGGTTCGGAGAAAGGGGGTTTAGGGATTCTCTCTTGAATGCAGACAGACGGGGGCGGGAGGCTCTCGACACAAACTCCCACATAATAGCTAGGAACCATCCCATGCTTGACCGTACAAGTTTGCTTTTGAATGTCGGAAAGAAACTATAATACACGAACAACCCGATCAGACACAGCAAGAAGCTAATCGGAGGCCAAACCTGGAGATGAAACCCGTTGGCCAAAATTGACGGCTCCTGTGGGAACGTGATTTTGAATCTCTGCTATCGGAATACCTCCAGTGTCGTGCAACTCCAGTTCAGTGTTTCCACGACACTGACTGACGCCAAACACACCAAAGAGTCTGAGCAGAAGCCAGAAGCTTGAAAAGGACAGCCTTGGTGTTTGGAGTCGGTGGAGTTTGAAACACAAACGCTTCAGCAGCTTTTTCCAGCAGTCGTTGCCCTCCGTCCTGTTATTTTCACTCTTTGTTATCCTTCCGCACCAACCTGTCAAGGCAAAAACAATTCTTCCCCCTCGCTCCTGTTCAAACCGTGCAGTTTCTCAACACTTCACCGTAGATTTGTTTTTCATTGTTGATTTTAATAGCTGAGGTATCTAGGCTGGTATTGTGTTTTTAATTCAAACGCGTCTTCATGTGACCTTGTGTCTGTGCAAAGTGTAAATAGTGAGATTCAAAGGAAACAAAGTGTGTGAGAAAGAGACGAATAAAGCCAAGCGCTTAATTTTGATTTTAAAGATTTCACAGGAGGGATGGGTACGTTATAAAATTACATCCGGGAAAGAAAACTTGAACAAAGCATATCGACGCCTCCTTTTATACGTTCTTCACTCTGTTTTGGTCAATAAAACACTGAGAAGAGTGACGGGATTTCCTCAGAAGCAACCTGGAGGTCCTCCGAAGGGAAAGTGTCGAGCTACGGATAGAAATGATGTCAATATTCAATTATAATGGTAATGTTCCCTTTTACTTGCGTTTCTATAGTCAAACTATAATGTGGAAAATGAGGCGGAGGAAATGGGACATCAGTAGTCTGCAACAGTAATAACGCCTTGTTGTATTTATTGGAAGGATGCCATTCTTTTTGTTTGTTTTGCGAACAGATTTCATTTAGCGCCCCGTTCCCTTTTCGAGTTTCATTTGAACTGGATTCATCTGAGGAGTTTTTCTTTCCGGGGTTCATTTAATGGCTTTTTAAGCAACTTCTGAGATGGATAACGTCGCATTTTGAGCAATGTCTTCACGGAGGGCGGGGGGTACGATCGCAGGAAACACAAGTGTTGGGAAATGAACGCGAACCCTGCGAGGAACATAACGGCCTGGATGTGTCAGGGAAATTGTGAGTAATGATCTGACAGGGAATGGCGGATAATGTTCTCCTGATGTGTAATGAGGGCCGCTCCAGTTAATGGCCCCAAACAAAACTGGTTGGTGGGGGGGGAGGTGGGAGGGGGGGGGGGCAGACAGAGCTAACAGAAATGATGTTGAACCTACGCCAGAGGCGGAGTCCTCTCGTGGAAACCGTCTCGTCCTCCTGTGGGAATGTGAATCAGAAGGAGCCGCGGGGATGATGGGGGGGTGAAATGTTCAAATCGTGGAGTAGAACTACATGGATCGGGGGGGTGGGAGGGGGGGTTGGGGGGGTGAGAAGCTGGCGAGGCTCCAGGGTGTTTATCTTACAATCATAATTCCAATTAAAAGACTCACAAAGCAAATAGAAGCATAAATACACAGACGGGGTTCCTGCAGCCCGCGGCTCTGTGTGCGAGACGGCTTTATTTATAAGACGGCTCTGTCAGTGCAAATGAAATAAGGCGCTGCATAATTGATGTCGAGAAGATAAAGAGTTTTGAGACACGTCCAAAAATGGGTCCGGTCTTCGGAGAGTCGATCCCTTTTCCTTCTTTCTTTTCTTCCTCTCAAGCCCGGAGCGTTCGTCAAACGGCGAGGATTCAGGCGGAGAATCCATAAATAGAGGCCGGAACAAAGTCGTGGAACAGCAACACAGTGAAGACAAAATTATAATGCAAACATGGTCTGTCTGCTTGAACGTCTGTAGTTCCTCTAACCCTTTCATTCTGCTCTACTTTGTTTGAAACACATGACCCCCAGTTCGTCCCAGTGAACGAACGCCGGGTACCTGGACGAGGTCGCCGGTACATCATTACACAGAAACACAATCAATTTAGCAGTTTTCTGGAGCGCTGACCCCAAAACCACCAGAACCGTACAAGCCAGTCCGTCTTGTGTTGTACATTCTGTCCTACTTTTGTCACCAATCAAAGAAAAAACAAAAACCCAAAAAGGATTTCCTCCGGTGCACGGTGATTTGCACTCCCACCTTTTTTTTTTGCAAAGACTGACCAGGAATTCCCGGGTTTGAGTCCGTTCCTTTTATGTCTGATTGGGTTTTCTAGAGGTAATCCTGTTTCCTCCCACAGGCCGGAAACATGTTGAGATTAACCCTCAGAGTAGGAGGGTGTGAATGTGGCGGACTGGTAACCCGTCATGGCCGTAGCCGACGTGGCAGATTGAAGTTTTTCTCCACAAAGTCCCTGTGATCAGGAATTCCCTTTAAACGTCAGCGCTTCTGAATCGTCCCTCCTATCTCCTTTCCTGTCCACTTGTCCTTAACCCGTCAAAGGGTTAAGGAAAGGTGTTTTGAGACTTCCTAAAGGAGTTAAGGAAAGGCCATCACGTTGTTTTGACACTCCGACTGCACTTCCATTAGGTGGCGTAATAATAATCCGATAGCAGCCCAGGTTAGTGACATCCAAGATTATTGTAGATTATTACTTTGGTAACTTACGGGATCTGCTCGCTTGTCAGTCGTCCTTGATTTCCCTGAACGCTCCGATGAGCCGGCCCTTTAAATGTTGTGCAACATGAGCTGATCTCCTTTGGTTAAAGGAAGCATCGGTGTTTCCTAGGCTAAAGGAGGCATCAGTGTTTCCTAGGCTAAAGGAGGCTCTAAAGGAAGCATCAGTGTTTCCTAGGCTAAAGGAGGCTCTAAAGGAAGCATCAGTGTTTCCTAGGCTAAAGGAGGCTCTAAAGGAAGCATCAGTGTTTCCGAGGCTAAAGGAAGCATCAGTGCTTCCTAGGCTAAAGGAAGCATCAGTGTTTCCTAGGCTAAAGGAGGCTCTAAAGGAAGCATCAGTGTTTCCGAGGCTTAAGGAAGCTCTAAAGGAAGCATCAGTGTTTCCTAGGCTAAAGGAGGCTCTAAAGGAAGCATCAGTGTTTCCGAGGCTAAAGGAAGCATCAGTGCTTCCTAGGCTAAAGGAAGCATCAGTGTTTCCTAGGCTAAAGGAAGCATCAGTGCTTCCTAGGCTAAATGAAGCATCAGTGTTTCCTAGGCTAAAGGAGGCTCTAAAGGAAGCATCAGTGTTTCTTAGGCTAAAGGAAGCATCCGTGTTTCCTAGGCTTAAGGAGGCTCTAAAGGAAGCATCAGTGTTTCCGAGGCTTAAGGAGGCTCTAAAGGAAGCATCAGTGTTTCCTAGGCTAAAGGAGGCTCTAAAGGAAGCATCAGTGTTTCCGAGGCTTAAGGAGGCTCTAAAGGAAGCATCAGTGTTTCCTAGGCTAAAGGAGGCTCTAAAGGAAGCATCAGTGTTTCCTAGGCTAAATGAAGCATCAGTGTTTCCTAGGCTAAAGGAAGCATCAGTGTTTCCTAGGCTAAAGGAGGCTCTAAAGGAAGCATTGAGCCTCCTTATCATGGCCGCCGCTTAAACACTTCCGGGGGTTAAGGAGAAGTGGATAGGAAAGGAGATAAGGGGGACTATTCGGACGTACCCTATATGTTTCTGTCTTAAAGCATTAGCTGAAAGCCAGACGTGTCTTTAGAGAGGGAAGGATGAATACATTAGGATTCATGTGATTACATTGCATCGTGGACTTGTTTTCATAACGCTTTGTTTTGGGGGTTTTTTTCCCCCCTTTGTTGTCTTGCAGGACATCGGGCCCATCGGGGGGGACAGGAACTGGAAGGGCATCGGCATTTCTCTGCTGGTCATTGTCCTGGTGCTCTCGCTCATCGGGCTGTCCATCGTCCTGCTGTCCAAGGGTGAGGACTCTGAAACGCTGATAGAAGTGAGGCGGTGGGCGAAGACGAGACGACCCCCCGCTGGGCGACACTGACGGGTGGAACCGGCAACACTTGGCTAATGATGAATCACATTTTATTAGCCGATACTCGGAGTAATCAATGCAAAGTTGCCTTTTAAAAACTACTAAAGAATTGAGTGCAACTGTAAAATGTTTGTTTTAAATTGAGAGAAAAAATTGGCGTTTACACTGCAACCTTTTGTAAATGATGTTTAACATAACATATAACACAACATAACATAGCATAGCATAACGTAGCATAGCATAGCATAGCATAGCATAACATAACATCAAAAACCACATCAAATATGATATGATGACGTAGCGCGACATACTGTAACGTACTATACTATAACATAACATAACAAAATCGACATCAAATTCCTGTTTTCTATGTTTTGCAAAATTTAAAATATGCCCCCGTTGACTCTTATTTTCTTTATTGTAAAATTCTCGTCTTTGAGTCACTTGACACTTTAGGGTTCTCATCATTACTGCCCAGACAAACAGAAGTCACAGCGAACATAAAGAGCCTTTCAACGCCCTTCCTTCCTGAAAGCCTCTTCATAGGATGAAACACGATGGCGGCCGTTCATGCGACACCCTGTGAAAAGCGTTTGGGTTGAAATGTGACGGCTGACGAGCGCTCTGGAAAAGCTCACACGTCCTCCACGACATGTCAAAGACGTAACAGACAGTGATTCATGCTCTCCAGGCTCTAATTACTCATCCGGCATGTTCGTGGAGCGAGGAAGCGAAGAAAACCCTGCTGGAACATGGATTTCTGTGTTTTGCAGTCGAGCGAGTGTGAACGGGCAGGGCGAGTCACGGGTTCATATTGAGCTGCGTGACGTCCAAACGGCTCAGGAAAGTGTGACTCTGGCTGTGTTTACGTGACGTTTTCAAGTGGAAATCAAATGTTTGGTGAATGCAAATGTATATTTATGTATGTCACATGGTATCACTTGACCAATCACGTTGCTCGTTACTGGGCGAAATAGAAAACTGGGAATCAGTCGTGAGTTGAGAACTCAAGCCGATAATTATCCCCCGCCGTGGCCGATAGGCCCCGAAGGGGGATCTTGAAACAGTCTCCGTACGTCCGTCCGTTCGAACGTTTCTACCTATATCTCGGCAACCCCTGGGCCCACAGTGACCAAACTTCACATGTGGATACATCTCAGAGGGGGAAGGGATACTATGGTGACCTTGACCTGATTTGTATATTAAGTAGGTCACAGGGTCACGAATTGCTTAAAAACACATTTTGGGCTCTGGAGGCCTAGGTTTTTGAGCTAGGGCTCTGAAATTTTATACACACATGATACACACTCCAGGGATAACCTCCAGTACACCAAGTGACCTGACCTTGACCTTGAAGATTGGTAGGGTCGGAAGTTTGCTCGTCAAGGTTGCACAATACATGTATTTTCATATAAACATTTCTCCTCATTTTTCAGCAACCCCTGGGCCCACAGTCACCAAACTTCACACATGGACACTCCACCTGGGGAGAAGGGGCACCATGGTGACCAGGACTTAATTTGCATATTAGGTCACAGGGTCACTAAGTGCATAAAAACACCTTTTGGGCTCTGGAGACGTATTTTGACATAGCTTATGAAGAAGACCTTTCAGATTCTACATAATGATCTACTAGGACCCATGGAACACCCTCTAGTGTACCAAGTGTGCTGCCTTAGAGCTGGCTTTGTGAGAAAATATAAAGCCCTCCGGCGGGGGATTAGCCCAGCAACGGCCTTCTTGTTTTATATAATTTGGCGAAAATAATATGGTGACAAATAGTGACGGCCATTCTATACATGTGTTATACGACTTTGAGCAACACGTCGGCTGTTTTGTTTAGTTTTTTCAGCCGTCTTTTCTGAAAACGTAAAAATTGCTTCTACACAACCCGATGAGGTTAAGATGTACAAAAGGTGGAATCCTTTGAGATGTCCACTGCAAACTACGAATACAACAAACGACTCAACTTTCCGTCTTGTTATGAAGTTGATCTTGTGATTTTCACGCTCTGCGAGGTTAAATAAAGTGTCGAGCTGAACAGGAAGTGGCGCAGACGACGACGCCGAGACGTGAGAAAACGAAGCCATCAGGGAGTTCAGGTCTTTATTTTGTCGTGTCACATGGACACGAGGCTACACAATCAGACTCCAAACATCTAAATTGCGCTGACAGCCTCTTTCTTTTTTGTTCTTTTTTTCCGTTTAAAAAAATGAAAAAGTGAATATAAATTGGATTTTAAGCCTCACATTTGTATCCTCACAATTTGCATATGTACGTCAAACTCTCCCAAATCCCCGCCGCTTCCCTCATTAGCATTTCTACTCATTTGCTGCAGTGCCGAATGAGGCCAACTTGTAAGACACAGTCAAGGGTGACTCGCACCGGGTTACGTCTGTTTACCGAGAAAACGTTGGGGGGGAAATAAAAAGGAAGAGTGTTTGCAAAATAAAGTCCGGATGGAGACGTTACCGGTGACCTGTCAGTCACCTGGAGTGACGCTCCTCCTTCTGTGTCGTCATACGACGTGAGAGGAGAGGCGCTGGTCGCCGCCGCATGGCGGCAGACGCCATACGTCCTCGGAGCGCCGCATTTTGTACTCGTGTAACACATTTTCAACTCAATGTGTAATAATCTGCCGCATTTTTTGCAATAACTTGGTACATTTTGCAACAGTTATTAAAAAAAATGCAAGTGTGACGCACTGCATTATGTAATAATGTAATAAATGTTTGTTTTTGTGTTTTTATGCTTTGTATCATCTATAATAATTACATAATGCAGATTGCATGTGCTTGTCAGTGCATCCAAAATGTGTCCAAAAATAATGAATTAGTGTAATTTTCTTCTCTATTCTAATGAATATAGTTACTTTTGATTCAGACCTGAGCAATAAAACATCAACTAGTTTTTTGTTTGTTTTAAGAAATCCTAATTAAGCTGGAAAGCTTGATGTTATTCTGATGGTATGATGGCTTTTCTAATTAAGGCATGAATTTTACATTGTATTATTGAAGGAGAGCCTTTTTGTAACTGTTGTAACATGTAACTGTTGTAACATGCTGCATTTTTTGTTAAACATTGTTGCATTTTACTGTTCTAAAATGCAAAAATGTTGCAAAAATGCAGCAGATTATTTCAAAATGTGGCGTTATTACATAATGAGTTGAAAATGAATTACATAATCACATATTTCACCATTACTACATCATTTTGTAGTAAGTGTTGCAATGTGTCCCAGGTTATTACGAAATACAGAAAAGTTTATGACACAATGTGGCATTATTACATAATAAGTTTAAAAAGTACTACATTGTTGCACAAACTCAGCAGGTGATGTTGGTTAATAAAGATTCTCTCTCTTTGCAGACGACGGCGCTAAAGGGTTCGGCTCACAGCTGACGCTGGACGACCTCTTCGAAAGAACTTTCCAAATACATGACCCCGAGGCGAAGTGGATCAATGGTGAGTGTCGCTAATGTCGAGGAAATAAATGATAAATATGAAATGAAATGACAGGAGCTCCTCCACACGGATGTGAGCTGCTGATTCTGCGCTTACAGGAAATCAGTTTTTTGTTTGTTTGTTTTTTTTCCATGATCTTATGCATCCAGCCCCGTCTGACAGCAGTCCGTCAAATGACCACGGAACTGAAATCTTTTAATTTGTGAAGCGGGACACGTTTTACCCTGGTTATTTTAGCAAACTAATACATTTTATTTGGACATTTTTGGCTGTCTGTCCGTCACGGCAGTGTCTTAATATCTGGCCTTTAATGAAGCAACTCAAGTCTCGTTCTTGATATGCGATTTCATTTCATATTTTGATATTTATTTTTGAAGCTAAAGTCATTTATTCCCTGTTTGGCAGCGACAAAATCCAGTAATTTGAATGGATCGCTTCTTTAAAAGAAGAAGATTCGGTTTCTTTAATCACGTCGTAGAAAAGAACTGGCCAGTGGAGACACAGACTCTCTGGGTTTGGTAACTTCAATCTGGACTTATATAAAATAAATACATTTACAACCTCAGGAAAATAATCCACAGTGATTGAGTAGAGCCAACTGTAAAGCATGGAAGTGGTCATTTCATACCTTGAGGCTGTTTTTGGGTGCGACAGCAGAGAAAAGCATGAAAAACTGTGAGGGCTCTGAAATAAGAGATATATAGTTATAATAAATACACAGAATCTGTCAGGCTGTAATTGTTATTCTGACGTAAAATCATCTTGATGAGAAGTAATTTTTTTAGGGAAAAGTACGTCTGAAATTAATTCACTGGCAATTTCCTGCAGAACACGACTCGCGTCATCCTATAAATACTTCTATAGAACTCAAGTAGTATAAATAACTGTGGAGCAGTCCGCCCGCGAAATATTTCATCAGAAGAAAGACAGAATGTGTAATAAATTCCAGGAATATATAAAGGTGTTAGAAAACCAAAAGAACACAGATGTGTTGAACAAAGCTCGGCACCGTTTCTTGCAAAACTTCTCCCCGTGGCTGCACTTTGAAGTCTTTTATAAAAAAAAGACTTCAAAGCACTGCGAGTCACTTTGTCCTTTCAAGCATAATGGAAACCTGGACGAGAAGATTACTTTCTCCTCCTGCTAGCTTTGACACGCGCTTTAATTCCACCGTTACGCCGGTAATAAGGATCACATGTGATTCTTCTAATTGAGGCATTACTGGTGGTGCTTCTGTCAGCTTTAGTTCCCATCATGTTGTGAGCGTCTTCACTTTCATGATATACAAAGTGAATACAAGCGTGTGTTCAAGAGCGTCGGTAACTCGTCATGATGTACATCTTCTTATTGCCGATTCTGCGCTTGTGACTGACGATGATGCTGGGACCGCTTCATCCAGGACGACTACTCCGGTCAGAGAGTAGAAACGGACACCGGGTGTTGACTTTATCCCTTTTAATAGAGTCAGCTGGCAGTACAACGCGTGGATTCCCGACGAATAATGAATAAGTTAATGTATAATGATCGAAGAATAAATGACTGAAGAGTAATGCAGAATGGTTTTCTGTAACATAAAGAACATACAAATCAATAATACTCCATAAACTGGAATTAAATCCCCTATAGTGTCACACTCGTGCAGACAGAGCTAGCCGATTAGCACTAGCTTCATTCACATGCGAGCTAAATGACACAGAGCTGTTACCAAACACACATCTACCAACCTATAAACTTAATATGAACACTTGTAGGCTTGATGACTATTAAGGACTTACTTCTTCACGAACGCATTCAGCATGTAAGGAGGGGTTCACTACCGTCTTATTATTATCGGAAAAAACTCTGTTCACCCGGACGTAACATGAGGACCTCATAACCAACGAAGCCAGCGTCCTCTTCAATTGTAGAATGAACAGGCTGGGAGCTTCCAATTTTTATGTTTTGGAGCAAAAGTTCTAAATAAGGATTTGCAATCGTTGATGACATTTCATGGCTTGATTTCGATTTGATTGAAAATTAGATGAAAGATGGAAAATGGAACACAATATAGAAGAACACGTTTAACTTGTTCGAAAAGGGATAGGAAGAAGCCCAGGACGGTCAAGTCCTACCCCCCCCCCCCCCCCCCCCCCCCACCCCCACCCCCCCATTCTTCACCAATGACAAATAAAAAAATCCAATAAAACAACTAGTTAGATTTTCCGGTTGGGCCTTTTTGGGCAATAATCCTACATTGAAAGGCAAATAGCGGACTTCCTGTTGGAGTTAGGTCAAAAGTTGGAGTGCGTGAGTTGTAGGTCTCGACGAGACGAACAAACTTCGTATTCGCTGCATTTCTCTACGACGTTCCTACGGACCGTGGCGGGCGATTTAGTGTGTCTAGGTGGCGCCAGAGAGCCATTTTTGGACTTTGTTGGGATTTTTGGACATGATAATATAAATCACCACACTTTTGACGAGTCTGCTAAATTTTAGTGAGTTTTGAGTGTGTTTAGGGGGTCAAATTTGGGATTTAGTCCTTAAAAAATATATAATAATAAAGAAACATTCGAAATACAACTAGAAGTTTTTACGAGAAGGTAGTGGCCACTACCAGTAACAAATACAAACGTCCTCCAGTCGAGCTATTTGTGAAAATAGACTAAATCAAAAACGCACAAAAAAGAACAAAATTAGAAGTGGCATTAAACATCAGCGACATTTACATTCTCATTCTTCATTTCTATATTTTTCAAAGATATATCTTTCGTACATTTTTTTATAATTGTGTTATATCAGTGCTTTGTTTCAGCTCGTCGTCCACAAATCCGCCCCGCATTTCTGCATGAAATGCAACTCAAGTCATTTATTAATCCTCAAATGTATGAATAGATTATGTCGTTTGATGAATACTAATGTAAAACATCAAATATTTAAAGTTATTTAAAAAGCAGCAGGAAGTGCAGCCTTATTAAATCCCTTCCCTTCAGTTATTGAAAAATGACTTTTAAGGTGAGACTCATTTTTCATGACGCTCTGCAGTATAACTACGTTTGTCCTTTATGTGAGACGTCGACACTCATACCAGTATTGTTTATCGGGTCAATACTACACGGAGTACTCGCATCAGTATCGGCAATTAACACAAGGTTAGTACCGTATTTTCCGCACTATAAGGCACCTAAATACCTCAAATGTTCTCAAAAGCTGCCAGTGCGCCTTATATATGGAAGAATTGCTCTACTCCAGACTGCTATTTGACAGCTGAACAACCAGAAGCTTTTATTTTGACAACTCTAACTTCTCAACTGGATCTTCAGAGCGGACGACACTCCACACAACACCTTCATCACTCATGGTTGCACACCAACATTCTAACAAACCAAAATAAACTAGATGAAATAATGACTCCCTAAACTGGGGAACAAAAACACATAAACACAATCAACACAACACCAAGCCCAACAACGACCCACAATAACCTCCAACAACACAAAACATGAATTCCCATCATGCCTTGCATCCTGAGCTCCTCAGTGCAGCCGACAGCTGCAATGAATTATGGGAGTTTCTGTTTGTGGTGTTTTAAATGCAATTATTGGGGGTTCTATTTGGTTTGTGGTGTCGGTCATAATTGTGTTGTGTTGTGTTTTTGTTGCTTAGTTCATGTAGTTTAGTTTATTAGCGGTAGTTGTAAGTTGTCAACCAGCAGTGAAGAAGGTTTTGTGTGTAGTGTCCTCCTGGCATAGGCTGCAGGTAGGACTATCAAAATAAAGCGTGTGCACCTCTCTGGGTGTTAGAATCAGTGGAAAATGTAACCTAATGGCCTTATAATGCGGTGCACCTTGTATATGAACAAAGTTGTAAATTATGTCAATCAATGTAGGTGCGCCTTATAATCCGGTGCCTTATAGTGCAGAAAATACGGTAGTTATTGTCGTGGCTATTTTTAGATTTCTTTCCCAAAACGTAACTTTCTAAACTCACTTATTTCACAACCACTCGTGACGACATGGCGAGGTTTTACCGTCCAGTCCCATACGGACTTTTATTTCACAATAAAACGCAACTAGGGAAATCTCAAAGGATTACGACACAACTTCAAAATAAGATACTGGCCTAAATCACGGTAACTGTTGAACAGTATTACTCTCGTCTCAGTGAAATGTTATACAATATATACGTCCGACCAAACAGGACCTGATTCTCCGCAGGTCGTGGAAAAAAAGAGGCTTTAGTTTTCTGCCTTTTCTCGTCTTTTTAACTTTAAAAGTCCGTTTCCGCGAGGTTGCGTTCATGAACCGTGTGGTTTAAAACACTTCCAACGTGAAGTCCTTCTAACTTATTTATACAAACGTGAAATTACCAAACGTATATCGACACATTTTCTTCATCATTTCCACACTTCTCACAACACTTTGTCTCCTTTGATGCGGCAGCGATTACACAGCGGCACGTCCAATCCCAGGTGAGATCCTGAGGACGGCGTCTCTTTTCAAATTACTTTTTTTTTTTGTTGTAAATTGTTCCTTTTGAGTATTGACTCGACGGCGGCGCGGCGTAAGAAATAACAGGCCGTGCTTTGTTTCAGCGGGGGGAGGGAGGTTTTAAATGACAAGAGCTCTTCGGGGGATTTTCTCTCCTGAACACAAACAATCCGTCTGTCTTCCTCATATTTATTTTCCCTGTCATTACACTCCAAAGCGTCTTTGAGTGTTTTGCCGGTGTGTTAGAAACTCTCGCGGACGAGATTGATGCCTCGGCGCCCGTCCGCCGACGTCCACGCCAGACGGGGACCTTGAGACGACTCAGACCCGTCAAAGGCATTAATGGAATCGGCGACTCGGCGGAGTTTTGCCGCCGGTCTGGGATTCGACTGGAGTTATGGCGGGAACTCCTGTTATTGTCTCCGCTGTTGTTCCGTTGAGCTGCAGGATGATCTAGCTGCGGATTTGTCCCGGACAGAACCCAGTAAACACGCCTCTGCTGCTCTCGTCTGCCGTAAATCCTCCGTCGCCTTCGGGGGCGTCGCCGGCCGGGATCCCTCACCTGGCGCGGGGGGGGGGGGCTATTTTACATGTTTAATGTTCAAATTTATGCCATTTGCACATGATCGGGAAGTAGAAAGGCTTTTTTTTTCCCGTCAATTTGAGGATTGTCTTTATTTGTTCCAAGCGGTGAGGCTTAGTGCAGTGGTTCTCAATTATTTTCTGTCATGCCCCCCCGAGAGGACCCCCCCCCCCGAATTGTACTACCATTGAGAATTATTTATTTATCTGTATAAACCACTGTATGAGTTGCTGGCACCAGCATTCTGCATACAATCGCCTGATTATCAAAATAAATTAATAAAATGAGCTGGAGGCCCTTTTTTTTTAATCATTCAAGCTTGAATAAAGACACTAATACTGAAAGTCGCGCCCGCCTCACGCCCCCCCCTGACACCCCACCACGCCCCCCCCCAGGGGGGCTCGCCCCACCATTTGAGAAGCACTGGCTTTTAGTGTGTCGTTTGATTTCGCTGCAGAGGGGATGTACGGTATCCGTCCGTCTGCAAGGCAGTTCGCTGCAGGTTTCTTTACAAAATACTCAACCCTTGGATGAAGAGGCATGCTAAATACCTCCGCAGGAGTTCACAAGGACCTTTTTATGGCTGATAAATAACTGTTGTCACAACTGAAGCAGCCCCGACGTCGACCTGAGGCCTGCTGGTGAAAAGTGCTGAGTCATACTGTTTGGATACAAATACTACTAAGCATATACCGGCTGTAGTAAATAGTTCTTCTGCACATAACCGAGTTTATTAATCCTCTCGGGGGGGGAAAATTCCTTTGGTTTGCGTTGATTCATCATATTTACGGGACGCAGTCGACACGTTGCAGCGGCGACTTTTCCACTGTGAGGGTCGAACCTGCGGACGTCCGATCCCAAAGTGGGACGAATCAAACATGTAGGAATGTGAAAGAGACCGTTTTTCACATTCCTACCAGTGGTGTATTTCAGAATAAAGTTACACTGACAAGATGACAAGAAAACTTGATGGATCATCTTAGACCTGCTGATCGGTCGGACATTGTTCAAGATGGAGGAAGAATCAGCGATGGCCTGTTGCCATGACAACGTTTTCAAGTGAAAGCACAACAACAACGGTGCTCGGAGTCGAAAACGACTCCCAGAGTGAGACTTTTCTTTAAATCTCCATCTCTGCAGGGGAAACACAACTTCTCTGTCATCGTC
Organism: Blennius ocellaris; assembly: GCF_963422515.1. Classification (NCBI taxonomy): domain Eukaryota; kingdom Metazoa; phylum Chordata; class Actinopteri; order Blenniiformes; family Blenniidae; genus Blennius; species Blennius ocellaris. Next base: position 2,021,498 of record NC_137655.1, read on the forward strand.
CCACTGTGCATGGCCACGATAGGAAATAGTCCTTCTGCACATGCTCAGTACCGTAGATCAGTGTTTTTCAACCTCTGCTCCGCGGCACACTGGTGTTTCCTCCTGATCGTCAGCTGAGCCGTGGGAAATTATCCAATTTCACATTTTTTTCTAAAAAAGCCTTTGCTCTCACAGCGACAGTGTGTTGCAGAGTAATCATGTATAAATACTCTTCACCACTAGAGGGCAGCACAGAACTTTGCCGGTGAAATGTAAAGTAACAGACGTCAGTGTGGTTCATCTCCACCTCCTGCTACCATCTTGTATCAAAGTACTGTGTCAGTGACAGTGATGGAGAAGTTTTTGAAAACCAGGATCTCAGCTCTTCATCCATCAGGTCCAGGTTTCACACTGAGGGAGTCACTATTAAAAAAAGTCCTTGTTTCTGGATTTACTGGATTCCTGTTGATAAAACTTTGATGAGAAAGACTTTATATTGTTAATAGAGGCTACAGAGTTTCACATTTTAACATTTTCGGCTGGTGGTGTGACTCCAGAGTTTTCCAAAGAAAAAAGTGTGTCTTGGCTCAAAAAAGGTTGAAAAACACTGATGTAGACAGACAACAAGAGCAAAGTTTCCTCCGTGGTGTCATGACTTCCTGGGGCTTGGTAGCTTTATTTTGACCGTCGCCATAACGACGACCCAACTTGGTCGTCCGTACACCAGAATGTCCGTGTTCTCTTTTCGTTAAGTGTTTATTTTGTAATGTTCTCAGTTCAAAACAAACAACAGCACCAACGTCCCGGTTCACGTTCACGCAGTAATTCACGTGGAAGACGTCGGTTCAACACTGTGAGCTGGAGACGGTTTCTGTTTACAGTCCCGGGAGATAAAATGATGTAAACTTTTAACGCGCAAAACTTTTCCAAACCACCTCCAGCCATTTTGCCCCCAAAAAAACAGCTTTGACTTTGTTTTTTTTGTTTTAAATCCTAAAAGATGCACATGAATCGATACATCTGGATTATAACCGTGCGCGTTGAAATAAAAGTGTATCCAATGTGTGTCTGGCCCGAAGCTATAAGAGCAGGAGCTTTACTAAAATGTGTAATTCAAATCACATGAATAATGCATTCCAGGCTGAGGGTTGCGGTTTTAATACGAACGGCGCCTGTGTGCATCTTAGAATCGGCAGTCCAGGATGGAAACAACCGATCGGGATAAATCAGGCTGAGTGCCGCTTCCTGTGAGAGCTGGAAGCTTTTTGTCACGACGGGAGGAAACGGAGGAACTAAATCAGGAGCATATGTTTGCCACAGCCGTCACTGAGCGCTCTGGAGGGAGTATCTGCGAGTGGATGGCGATGAAGCCGTCGGTTCGGCAAAAATAAAAGGGCTTTTGTTTGGGAAAAACTTCCCTTCAGTGTCCATTTACTGATAACTGACTAATCGCCGCTCCCGAAGTGGACGTTTTTGAAAACACGCAGAATGGAACCTTGATTTTCTGCCGCTCTGTCCTTTTGACCTTTTCTTCCAAAGGTCTCAGACGACGCGACTGATGCCTGTTCCTACATCAAGCTACACAAATTACTGATTCATCTCAACTCAAATTAGTGTTATTGTCCCCCGCCGTAGCCGATAGGCCCCGAAGGGGGATCTTGAAACAGTCTCCGTACGTCCGTCCGTACGTCCGTCCGTTCGAACGTTTCTACCTATATCTCGGCAACCCCTGGGCCCACAGTGACCAAACTTCACATGTGGATACATCTCAGAGGGGGAAGGGATACTATGGTGACCTTGACCTAATTTGCATATTAAGTAGGTCACAGGGTCACGAAGTGCTTAAAAACACCTTTTGGGCTCTGGAGGCCTAGGTTTTTGAGCTAGGGCTCTGAAATTTTATACACACCTACTAGTACTCTGGGGACACCCTCCAGCATACCAAGTGACCTGACCTTGACCTTGACCTTGAAGATTGGTAGGGTCTGAAGTTTGCTCGTCATGGTTGCACAATACATGTATTTTCATATAAACATTTCTCCTCATTTCTCAGCAGTTCCTGGGCCCACAGTCACCAAACTTCACACATGGACACTCCACCTGGGGAGAAGGGGCACCATGGTGACCATGACCTCATTTGCATATCAGGTCACAGGGTCACTAAGTGCATAAAAACACCTTTTGGGCTCTGGAGACGTATTTTGACATAGCTTATGAAGAAGACCTTTCAGATTCTACATAATGATCTACTAGGACCCATGGAACACCCTCTAGTGTACCAAGTGTGCTGCCTTAGAGCTGGCTTTGTGAGAAAATATAAAGCCCTCCGGTGGGGGATTAGCCGAGCAATGCCCTTCTTGTTATTATTACTTTTTCATAGTTTTGTGTTTGAATAAACTCTCGCTTCCTTCAGTCATTTTTGGTTTTTGATTTCTTTTGACAGCTATAACCTCAGAATTAAGGGTAAAGTTTTAAACGTTTTTTTTTGCGATTCTTCATTGCCAAATCACATGATTCAGTTCCTCGCACCTCTAGAAGTGAATATGCTTTTGCAGCACTGCGCCACGCTGATTGCTTATTTCTGTCCCAGTGGAGGACATCGTCTTTCGGAGTTGGGACGGCAACGTCTACAAAGTCAAGACCGACGGAAACGAGACGGACCTGCTCCTGAAGAACACCACGTTTGTAAGTAAGGATGGGGATATTTCTGGGGAAGCGGGTTTGTGGCTAGCGTGACGGAACGTTTCTCTCCATAACGGACCTGAACGGCATCGGTTGAACCGCTTGACGCTGATTCACGTTCAGCTCGTGCCAGGAAGTCCAGATCCCGTTTACACCACTGGTCAAGTGCGATCGTTTTCGTTTCTTTCGTTGCGGAAAAGTTTCGCGTTTCCATGGCGACGTTTGGAAGCGACGTCCTTTTACACAGACGTGGCAGAATCGCTGAAAACAGTGTAGTTTCCACATAGAACCACTAGTTGTTTGTTTCTGTAATGAAACCACACAGACGTAACATAACATAACAGTAAACGATCACAAAAGGAGAAGAAAGACTTTTTAGTGGACAGACGACCAAGTTGTTATTACGGTGACTGTCAAAATAAAAGTACCAAGTCCCAGAAGGATATAGACTGGAAGGCACGACATAAAGATCTTTTTTCTCCCCGGTGTTCTAAAATAAAGTTCTGTCCTGACTCATGAACACGGCTCGGCGCGATGCCTAAAGGTCACGGCGGTCGCCACGACAACATCGTCATTTCCCACAGATGTGCGCCATCTTTGCTATCCACACCTCAAATGATTAAGTATATTTGACACAAAAACCAGAATTTCATTATGAAGCTGTCTTTACTGCATACCAGAGTAGATATACAGTATATACATAAATATACAGGTCTATAATAATCACAGTAAATGTATTAGTAATACACAGTATGCCAAGATGAGGAGCCACGCAGGAAATTCGAGAACCGTGAGAAGCTAAACTAGAGCAATTCTCAAGAGAAGTAAAGCCATATTATACTGCACTAAACATATATGAACATATACGAGACCAGGGGTGTCAAACATGAGGCCCGGGGGCCAGAAGCGGCCCCCAGAGGATCTAATCCGGCCGCCATGTGATTTAATTTTTTTTTTTAAGTATAAATATGAAAACTGACAGAGGCTGATCTAAAAACACCAGATTGTCAAAAATGACATTCATAACCGCCCTTGGTCAGAATTTATTAATGCAATCTGTGGAGGTCACACAACACAACACCTTTCACAATAAAGGTGTCTAATTTATGTGAAGTGATACTTCACGTAAACTCAAAACAATTTCCAGATGATGACAAATTGTTTTAATCCTGAATAAAAATACGATATCCAGATACAGGTGACTGAGGGTTTTTTCTATATAATATAATAATATCTGATTAACTTTAATATGTATATTTCAGAATAGACTGGCAAATTCTTGCAGTTACAAAAGGATCAAAAGAAGGAAAGACTTTGACATTTGTCCATATCTGCAGTTTAACATGTAACATTTGACTTGTTGGGCCTCCAGAGGTCAGAGGTCAGATCAGGTGGATGTGGCTCCTCAACTGAAATGAGTTTGACATCCCTGTACTAGATAATTTATCTTCCCAAAAAACTAATGGAATCTCGTCTGACTAGTTACTACGACCGCAGTGTTTCCCCCCATTAACACGCAGACAAATAAAGTTCTAAGAAGTTCCACCTTGGGGGCTGTTCTCAAAAGGTTTCCAGTTTTCAAACCTCTGTGGTGCAACCGGACGCCCAGAACCAAATGAAAGTTGTGTTTGTTTTCGCTTGAACACGTTAGCATGCAGACGGGGCCTCGAACAGACGAACTGGACTTTGGTCATTTGTTCCAGGCAACCTCCTCCACGAAGCTCCAACGTTGGGCTTGATCAGCTGCGTCGCCTCTATCAGGGGAGAAACGTCTTCAAAAACCGCATAAGACTCCTCTTCGGCTATTAACCCTAGTGATCAGAGATATTTTCTAGTTGTGTCATGACAAAGCCGAGTAAATCATGTTTATGTGATCAAATCTGAAGAAGAAAAAAAAAAAGAAAAGAAAGAGAAAAATCTGGCTTTGATGCATGAAAACACTCTTTTCGTCTGTTGTTCTGCCCACAGGCAACTTTCAAGGCTTCAAAGTTCGCCGTTTCTCCAGATCTAAATTTTGTTCTTCTGGGATACGACGTCAAGCAGGTGAGGACCTCCTACATCTTCTCTCTCTCTCTCTCTCTCTCTCTTCTCTCTCTCTCTCTCTCTCTCTCTCTCTCTCGCTCTCTCGCTCTCTCTCTGTCTCGCTCTCTCTGTCTCGCTCTCTCTCTCTCTTCTCTCTCTCTCTCTGTCTCTCTCTCTCTCTCTCTGTCTCTCTCTCTCTCTCTGTCTCTCTCTCTCTCTCTGTCTCTCTCTCTCTCTCTCACTCTCCCCCCCTCTCTCTCTCTCTCTCTCTCTCTCTCTCTCTCTCTCTCCCCCCCCTCTCTCTCTCTCTCTCTCTCCCCCCCCTCTCTCTCTCTCTCTCTCTCTCTCTCTCTCTCTCTCTCTCTCTCTCTCTCTCTCTCTCTCTCTCCCCCTCTCTCTCTCTCCCCCCCCTCTCTCTCTCTCTCTCTCTCTCTCTCTCTCTGTCTCTCTCTCTGTCTCTCTCTCTCTCACTCAAACCCGCTGTCATTTGGCTGGCGGCTGCTCGTACTGCCGCCTCAGTGTCCATGTGGGGAAGAAAGGGATTTGACCGAACAGCGGATCGTTTTCTGTGAGGATCAGTGATTAAAGTAAAAAAAAAAAAAAAAAAAAAAAAAACATTTCATTTCAGAGCAAACAAGAAAACAGGAGAGCACGACCTTCTAGGAGGTAAAAAAAAAATTAATTTTTCATCACTGGAACATGTTGAAAGGACTTAAAGAGATTTATCCAAGACGCGGTTTAAGACTGGAGTCTCTGAGGAGCGACGCCGTTTCTCTGAATAGTAACAGTGAACGCATCGTGATGCTGGAGGCACATGAGCACAAAGATTTTTCAGGACATGTATTTTTTTTTTTTTTGAAACTCGAACTTGCTTTTAGAAGCAAGGCGGAGGGGCTGGTTGCCAGAGGGCCACTCCAGACGGGGATCGTCGTTGACGCCTGTCACTCACGCCAACAGACGCTTGTGTCGGAGGCGCTCACGGCCTCGACTTTTGACACGTGCAAACCTTTGACGCACGCCGACGCCTCGCAAAACGACTTGACGTCGCCGTGATTGACGGACGCCCTCCGTCAGCTCGCCCGTCGGATCAGCGCGGTCCCGTCTGCCGCGGCTGCTTCACCTGTCGTCAACCGTTCCGTCTGGTTTCATGATCGGGTCACCTTGCAAATGTCGCGAATTCCATGAAATACGTATGGATCACTCAAACTGAAGAAAAAAAACCAAACTATTTCCAATCACTGGCCGATCTTGGGTTTGATTCATCAGTTTGAATGTAGAAAACTACAAAGAGGTTTTTGTTCTTCTCTCCAGTTGATTGTCATTGTGAACAATGGTTGGAGTGACACACACAGTCATTCATCTTCTGTTCAAGCCTGACTGGAGCAAAGTGGGCGAGAGAATGCATCGATTCTAGTGTACACATCAGTTCACCACAGAAATATAATAATACATCTATATACAGACATTCACAGTCACCCAACTTAAAGTCCCAGTGAAATGTAACACACTACTTTGCAAAAAACGATAGTTGGGGTACTACTTCTAAGGTTCCTCCGACTCTGCCCCTCCACTGTTGTCGCATAACAAAGTTGTTTGAATTTTGAATCTCCGGCCGACGAAATCGGGGGAATCCTTCTTCTTCGTGGGCGGGAGCCGCTAGCTCGGACGGCTAGTAGACGATCAAGTAATACCTGGACTCATCTTCAGTGATTCAGTCAGAAAAGCTCTTGGACGTGTTGGATCCAGGAAGCCGGTCGTTCTGCCAAAAGTCAGGAGCCTCAAAGCCTCAAAGGTGAAAAGTGCCGGCTGCTGAGGCGAGGAGACGAGGACGAATGGAGGACGAAGCGTCTTCTGCTTCCTCAAACATGTTCCAGACGGGGTCACCGATGGCAGAACCACCTTCTGTGTCTTCTTCATCAATCACTGGGTTTGAAATGACCATGATGATGAAATATGGTTCAATTCAGCCTCTTCGTGGTCAAAACTCTGATCCTCTATAATGTAAACACAACTTGGGCGTGTGCACAACTCGCGATGTCACTCTATTATTGTCAGAAGCTCCGCCCAGCAGAGGAAATAGCGCCGTTTATCGGCTATTTTCTCGCAGATTGCCGTGTTTTAACATTTTACCCTTCAGCCAGTTAGCAGGAAAACGTTCTAGAAGAGACACCAGAGAGTTTTGGAGGTGGAACCTTCATTTCACTAGGACTTTAATATTCCCCCGCGGACTCTGTAGGTGGCGTAATTCCATCAGGCAGGTGACGAATTCTAGACTAATCACAACCTTGGGAGCTGGTCTCGAACTAAAACATCACCTGACGGGCTTCGAGGGGCTTTTTAACCCGTGTCTGCGCTCCGTCCCTGGGATCTCATGGCTTTTTTGATAATGTGATGAAGACCTGTGGGAGAGCTCCATCCGGGAGGGAGGTTTCAAGTCAAGTCCTCCTTTGGGAGAGGAAAGAGAAAAGTGAGATGGAAACAATCAGCTGCAATCAAAAGTGCCATCGCTGGATGAACTCCAGTGTTTAGTCGATGACCTCTGCGCCTCTGCGAAATGATTCAAACTGGAGACAGTTACCTTTAACGTGCAGTAAAGCTCAGAACTTTAATTGCATTTTGTCTTTTAAACGCGCTTTTATTTCGTTATTATCTTCTATAATGTGTTGTTATATCTTCCTTGTTATTTAAGATTGTTATATTTACACAGAAATATTAACTTCCTTAAATAACCCTTTTGACAAACGAGACTGAAATTTGGTATTAGCTATTTCCAGCTTAGCTGGTGGTGCCCCGATTCAATTATTAATTGATAAATAACCAATTTATTCAAATTAATAATTTTTCATTAATAAATAATTTTTGCTAATTTATTAACTTTTGAGTAATTACTCAATTACTCTAGGAGTTGCTGATGAGTAACTAACCGGTTACTTTATTAGTAATTCCAATTTTTCCTAAATTACTTTCAGTAATCTATTACCTTCAGTAATCCATTACTTACAGTAATTATTAATGCTAATTACCAACCATAAATCCCAACAAATGTAATTTCATGTGTTTATTTGTCTCTGTGAAGCACTTTGAGTTGCTTTGTTGTGATGCGTTTTGCCTCATAAAGCCTCAAGTATGATTTTGTTTTTTCTTTCAGTCTGTGTTTCAAGGATGACCCGTGTCAGCACTTTTGTGACCTTCAGTGTCAGGAAGGCACGTGGATCTTTCTCAAAACAGTTTTAAGAAAGCGCTCTCCGACTTCACTGTCAGACAAACTCCCGGGCATTCCCACAAAGGTTGCACTGTGACTTCGTCTCTTCTTGCAAGAACAACGTAATAAAATAAACTTTTTAATTGCTCTCAGTCTGATTCCTTTGTTTTCTGTCTCCTTCAGTTTTTTTTTTTACCAGGAAATTCTCCTGACACTTGTGTTTGAACTGCGCTGTGCAGAAAAAACTTGCCTTTATTCTTTTTTTTTTCTTCTTTTCTTTTCCATTATATCGCCTCTCGCCTGATGTGTGGATGTGATTTGTTTTCTCTGTGTTGAGTAAATGTTGGTTGTGATGTCGAGATCAGTCAGGTGATAAACATTTGTCCGCCTGTGATTTGTTTGCACGTCTTGTTTAACCGCAGTGTGACACGCCGGTCGGTGTCGGGAGTGTCGTGGGTTTTTTTGTGACGCGGGCGGCGCGTGACAGCTAAATGGAGCAAATTGTTCCGATGTTTTGTTGTTTGTCATTCAAATAACACATTTTAATGGAGCGTGACTTGTCTCACATCAACGACGATGCTTTTATTCGGTGTTTGCGCTGCGATTGTATTGGGACAACAATGGACAGAACGTGGACAGGCGACCCAGTTAGACTGTTATCACAGCGACTATCAAAATAAAAGTGCCACGTTTTTGGTATTTCCATTGGTATTTGAACAGACTCCCGAAACGCAACACAATTCTTCCAGTGTTCTTACAGGCCATGTCCGTCCTCCATTGAACCAATATTATCTGGTTGAAGTTTCCGCTGTTCAACAATACTACGACTGAAAGAGTGAGATCAAGACGATATTTACTACGTGATTGTGACCATTTGATCTGGCAGCTTCTTATTCATTTCAACATCAACATTGAAAACAACTAATCCAGTGGCTCCCTGCTCTTGTTGCACCACAAGCTATTGAAAAAGAGATTTTTCTCTCTCTCTCTCTCTTTAAGCACAGAGACACTTTCAAGGACGCTTCTAGGTGAATGAAGTGAAGGAAGCTTTTGTCAGCGTCCTCCAAAGAGCGATCTCGATGTATTCTCAAACATTTGTTCAAAGTTTCACTGCCGGTTGCTTCACTCCCCGCAGCAGTTTTTGAAATTGTGTTTAGCGACGTTACCTCAGTGTGAGAATTCTATTTCATGGCTTCATCCACAGAGTCTTGTCAAATTAACTCAGGAAGTTGAAAAGAAACTGGAGATGAATGTACAGTATAGATAAATAGATAGATAGATAGATGCTTGAAGAGGTGCATAGATAGATAGATTTGTAGATAGATGGATATATATAGATAGATAGATAGACTCTTATAGATAGATAGATGCTTGAAGAGGTGCATAGATAGATAGACTTGTAGATAGATAGATAGATAGATACTTGTAGATAGATAGATAGATAGATAGATAGATAGATAGATAGATAGATACTTGTAGATAGATACTTGTAAATAGATGGATATATATAGATAGATACTTGTAGATAGATGGATATATATATATAGATAGATAGATAGATGGATATAGATAGATAGATGATTGAAGAAGTGCATAGATAGATAGATAGATAGATAGATAGATAGATAGATACTTGTAGGTAGATAGATAGATAGATACTTGTAGGTAGATAGATAGATAGATAGATAGATACTTGTAGATAGATGGATATAGATAGATAGACTCTTATAGATAGCTAGATGCTTGGAGGTAGATAGATAGATAGATAGATAGATACTTGTAGATAGATGGATATAGATAGATAGACTCTTATAGATAGATAGATGCTTGAAGAGGTGCATAGATAGATGGACTTGTAGATAGATAGATAGATAGATATATAGATAGATAGATCTTTGACCTTTTTGTTAGACCCCAAACGAGTAGCATGACTACAAAATAAAATACTTACGCTCATGACTTATCAGCAGTATTTAAAAACAGAATATCTTAATCAAATATGTACATAAGCTGCTCGTCTTTCAGAGCCAAAGCAGACAGAATTCTATTAGTGTTTTGCCCGCAGTTATTTATACTAGTTAGTGTATTAGTTAGATCGTGGCGCTGGGATTGTGCTCCGACACACAAACTAATCACCATCCGCAGACCCTGCGTCCGGCTTATCGGGAGCTCTCTTTGTCCTTTGAGTTAATCTCATCGCAGTTGAGAAATGTGATCCAACCGCCGAGCGGAGATAAGGGAGCGTTGCCCCCAAGGTGAGAATCTAAAGATAGAAACAGGCTGTGCACACAATCCTGGAAAACTCATTAACTTTGCAGCATAAAAGGGCCATTTGTTTGCAGGAGAGCAGCGTTAGAAGAGCAGGAGAGAGGCCTCAGTCGTGGTTCCACACCAGGAGCCGATATTCTTATTTCGTACTTCAGCCTCTTCAATGTTTCCAACGTTTGAAATCGGGGCCGGCGGCCGATTGCAGTTGCAACGTGTTCACAGTTCCGGAGCGAGATTCCCGACCTGACTCTCGTCGTGCTGCGCTAACGACGGGCTGCTTTGCGTGAAAGTGACTCGGAGCTGTGGAGGAACGCTGACGCGAGGCCCGTCGGGCCTGTTGGCACCAGGTGACGCCTCGTTTCTGAGAATGGTTCTAAAGTCCTAGTGAAATGTAAAACACTACTTTGCAAAAAACGATAGTTGTGGTACTACTTATAAGGTTCCTCCAACTCTGCCCCACCACTGTTGTAGCATAACAAAGTTATTTGAATTTTCAATCTCCAGCTGACAAAATCGAGGGAATCCTTCTTCGTGGGCCATTGTGGGCGGAGCCTATGTGTGACGTCACGAGTTGTGCAGATCTCGATCTGTTGTGTTTATATCGGCTTGTTTCCTCTTAAATATCCAAGTTTTTACAGTGTTTTGAAGTTATAGTCGGCGTTTTATGAGCCTTGATGAAAGATTGAGCCTGGACGAGACCGAGAGAGGAGAAAAGGAGCACGGGTGGCGGGAGCCGCGAGCTCGCGCAGCTAGCAGCTAGCGGGAGCCGCTAGCTCGGACGGCTAGTAGACGATCAAGTAATACCTGGACTCGTCTTCGGTGATTCCAGTCAGAAAAGCTCTTGGACGTGTTGGATCCAGGAAGCCGGTCGTTCTGCCAAAAGTCAGGAGCCTCAAAGCCTCAAAGGTGAAAAGTGGCGGCTGCTGAGGCGAGGAGACGAGGACGAATGGAGGACGAAGCGTCTTCTGCTTCCTCAAACATGTTCCAGACGGGGTCACCGATGGCAGAACCACCTTCTGTGTCTTCTTCATCAATCACTGGGTTTGAAATGACCATGATGATGAAATCTGGTTCAATTCAGCCTCTTCGTGGTCAAAACTCTGATCCTCCATAATGTAAACACAACTTGGGCGTGTGCACAACTCGTGATGTCACTCTATTATTGTCAGAAGCTCCGCCCAGCAGAGGAAATAGCGCCGTTTATCGGCTATTTTCTTGCAGGTTGCCGTGTTTTAACATTTTACACTTCAGCCAGTTAGCAGGAAAACGTTCTAGAAGAGACACCAGAGTGTTTTGGAGGTGGAATCTTCATTTCACTAGGACTTTAAAGCTGGCGTTCACAAGGAAGAGCGGGGTCACGTGTTAGCTTAAAGCCCCGGCGGCGCCGCGGAGGGGAGATGGATCCTCGTGCACAAAGTCAAGTCAATGATGGACATCAGGAATGAGGCCGATGGTGAACGGCGTCAACCGTCCAGGGTTCACCGACGTGGGCGGCTGGACGATCTACTGGGATATTTTTTTCAGACACCATCGTCTGTGGGGTTTAACAGAGAACGGCGTGGAAAAGTGAGATATGCTCAGTGAGCAGCAGTTGTCTGGGACGAAAATGTGAATCGGCAGGAAGTCCGAGCTTTTCCAACCGACGGAACCTCGGGCTGCTTTTACAGGAAGTGAAAAACGTGTCGTCTCGGAAAAGTTTAGCATTAAATGATATCTGCAATGTTTCCTCCGTAAAAATTGTATTTAAATTTTTTTTTTTATATATTGATAATAACAGTATAATTATTATAACACTGATTATAATTACTATAATAATAGTAGTAGGAGTAATAATACAAAGTTCCAATAATAATGTAAAATAAATAAATAAAATTGTATTTTAAAGAAAGAAAAAATATAGTAATATAACATACTGTATTTAGGTATATATATAATTGAGTAGCGTCCTTCGCGCTCAAGACCGACACGTCCCCTTCAGCCAAGCAATGCATCGTCTTCATCTTCACCTTTACCTTCACCTTCATCTTCGTCACCCATTAAAGCCGTAGAGAAACATGACATCAGCTCGCTGCAGCGAGGACGCTTATATTTCATCCCTTCATCGTTGTAAATTACATCTTGCATTTAAAGTCAAATTGGAGTCTGGATTGTTTTTCAAATATAATCCAGACCTCATTTCAGATTTCTGTCGTGAGCATTTTATACATACTTGATATTTTTTCCATTTCAATTACTGGCATGCTTTTTTTTTTTTTTTAAAGAAATATTATGATATTTTGATATATATGTGCATTTTTCTGAGCATCCATTTCTCATAATTGGAAAAAAGTAGAGATGTTTCCTTTAAAGGCTTTCCTCCACAGATTCTAACCTATTCATATTTTCCCACAAGTTTATTCTCACCCCACATCATGATCATTACTTAAAACACAAACGTAATTATATTTGCATCCCTTCAATGTTTAGGTGGAAACAAGCCTCTTAATGTTCGGTGACGGTCGTACAAACGGTCTCTGGACCCGGTGGAACCAGAATTATCTTGCAGTTGTGGCCCTCATCACTGTGAAAATCCATTTCTGGCTTTACGGCTTCAGCTATAGAGTCTTCCTACTTTTCCCAACACGTCGACTTGGTGTGTCGGTGGCCTGATAAAATAGCAATTTTCACTCTGAATGGAGGGACGTTTTCTCTCTCGCTGATATATGGAGATATATTATAGGAGGTCACCCACATTTTAAATAACTTCATTTTGAAATGACTTCATTATTGTCAAAAAAAAAAGCTAAAATCAACCTGATGTCAAAAATGTGACTCACACCAAACCTGAAGTCGAATTGTAATGCAAAAGTTTGGATAATTAGCAACTGAAAAGTTGAACCACTTCATTCTATGTTTGATCAGATGATTGAGTTTAATTAGTTGAATTAATCAACTTAACAAATTTGCCTCAACATTAATATTATAACCGGTTTTGTCATATAACCGCCTCCTGCTGGTACATATTTAACTTCTGATCGTCCTTCTTTGTTGTATTTTGATCTGACTCACGCTTTTATTATCACATTTTTACTGGTATTTAGTTACCCAGAGATAAAGCTGAGTCTGTTTTTGCCCAATTTTTTTATTTATTTATTTATTTAATAAGACAAATAAAGATTTTTGATGGATTTGATTTGATTAAAAAAGGGGGGGGCTTATTGCAATCTTTAGGTTTATTGATGACAATGGTGAGTTCCAATTCTTTTGTGTCACCTGAACGCACCGTTAGAGCAGGATGGCCTGTGATTGGCTGACGTGGAGAAGGGGGGCGGGTCCAATGACTGCATGCACTGTGTGTGTGTGTGTGGAGGAGCAGCTGGTTCAGTTTAATAATAAAGAAACAATAGTAACGCACAGATACTTAGACAAGTAACTTTAATCCGATTACCGGTTTGGGAATAGTAACTCGTTAGACGACTAGTTGCTAATTAAGCGCCGTCGCTGCTGGAGACGCAGGGAAACCCGTCCCTGGTTCATCTCGCCGCCAAACACAAACGATTGACCGAACCGCAGAGACGAAAACCTTCCGATCCGTTAATTCCTGAATCCACAACGACCAGCGATTTGATTGCGTGTGATTTCGCTGCTCTTCTCTTGGTAAACCAGGGTTTTGCACTTCACCAACCACTTAGCGTCTCTCCAGTGATCTGACAGCGATCCTTTCCTGCGCTCATTATACTCTCCAATATCCCGCCATTTCCTAATTCTCCGGATTAATCCCCCCAAATCGATGCAGATTAATGCTTTGACATGCTTGTGTGAAGGAGATTATACCGACTTCAAATGATCGTTAATGTGTAAAAATTGACCCGTAATTCATTTCTCTCACTCGAGCTCTGGAGAACAACTCCACCCACATGGAAAGAACCTGTATAGACATATATGTTTTAATATAGGTTTTGATATGGGCTTTGAATATATGTGACATATATAAAATTGGCCATTTTCCTATATTTTATGTGCATATATGTACATACAATACATGTGCATATATATGGCAATATATATGCACATGTGTATATATATATATATATATATATATATATATATATATATATATATATATGCTGCATCTATATAGTCATATATGTGCATATATGCAGCATATATATTGTCAAATATGCAGCATATATGGAGCATATATGCAGCATATATGTGCATATATGCAGCATGTATATTGTCATATATGTGCATATATGCTGCATCTATATTGTCATATATGTGCATATATGCAGCATATATATTGTCAAATATGCAGCATATAAGTGCATATATGCAGCATATATATTTCATATATGTGCATATATGCAGCATTTATGTGCATATATATTGTCATATATGTGCATATATGCAGCATATATATTGTCATATATGTGCATATATGCTGCATATATGTGCATATATGCTGCATACATGTGCATATATGCTGCATATAGGTTTCATATATGTGCATATATCCTCATATAGGTTCTTTCCATGTGGGAAGAAACAAATGCAGTAAAGAACATATTAGAGTGGAGATCAGTGGGATTACCCACCCACCTCCTCTCCTCTCATATTAAACTTTTTTAGAAGCTGCTTGTCGAAAATGGCACTGAGGGTCTTTTTTTTTTTTTCCTGACCCCCCGACCCCCCCCCCCCCCCCCGAGATGGGCCGAGTCGATGTGTTCATCATGAAAGTGACAGATGCGATACGGAGAGCGATGGCGCGCCGCTGCTCTGCTGCCTCGTGAATTTATCATCATCACGCCGTCCGTCCGTACGCTGCCGCGCCGTCGCTTTGCGTACGTCCGCGCCTCCACGTTGTCGCCACGACACGATGGAGAGAGACGTATAGAAGGAAAACACAAAGGTTCCGTTACCACGTGAGAAGTACATTTTCTTCACGATAATAAAAAATCAATGGGGAATTACAATCGAAGAAAATTTCGGAACAACCGGCGGGACAGAATAGCAAGTGTGGAATTTTCATGCGATTACGTTGAAATGCGATGAAATAAAACATTATTGTTGGGCCGAACGGGTCAAAACAAATATATTCCAGCTTTATGGAAGCTATACTATACTTTCAGTTATCATGGGGGTTTTTTTTTTATAGATTTTTTTATTTTTATTTTGCTATTTACAAATCCTTACAGTCAGAAAACTGTGTGCGATATAACAATGGAAATATCAATAATGTCGGTCATAATAATAATAATAATAATAATAATAATACGTCCCCATAATAAAAGAGGTTTCTGTGCACTGTTTATTCATGCGCTCTAAATTCAAAAGGATATAATTATAAACAAGAAAGAAAAGTGAATAATCTCACGTGAAACCAGAAAAAAAAAAGAAAACACACGCAAAGGGAAAGCGTCGTCAGGTGGAACAAATCTCAGCGCACAAAGACCAAATGTTGCCAGTAACATGAATATTTGCGAGTTTACGTGATGTTTAATTTACTAAGCGATGCAGAAATTTAATTAAACCGTGTCAATAATTCCTTCTTGGCGAAATCAGACGAGAGTCTTCTGGAAGGAATGAGAAATGTGTTTCGTCAGGTTCGATGTCTCTGCTGTTGGTTTACTGAAGCGTCTCCACAGTGCTGGTCGCTTTTCACATGTTGAAAGTGAAACGACTGCACACCTTCAGTTTTGTACGTCAACTGGAGTTTGCATGTATTGAGAAAACGAGGCTTTCGGGGTTTTCTGCACCGTCTGATGTGTTTTCTTTTCTCCCCTCCTTCCCTTCAGGTCTATAAATATTCCTTCCTGGCGTCATATTTGATCTACAACTTGTACACAAGGTGAGTAAACGAGTTCGAATTCTCTTTTGGAAAGCTGATTTTATGAAATGAATTTAAAGTGTCTCAAGATTTGCACCTGGTGTTTCCTTTTCGTTCACACGCAAAGAGGATGAACGGAGTCCAGCATGTGAGAAACTGAAATCCAAAATTTAACATACGATGCGACTTCATAATGTCCATAGAATTGCTTTTCAGCATGAGGGAAAATTCAAACGACAACAGTGCTTTTTGAAAACACTCTGTCTCCATGGAAACGGGGTGGAAACGATACTTTCTGGAAACGCTCAGGCTTTGTCTCGGTGTTAGACGGCAGAAACGCTGCTACGGCTCATGTTTACCACAGTTGTGGTTCTTCTGCACATGCTCAGTAGAGGCTATCAGA
The DNA here is from genome assembly GCF_963422515.1 of Blennius ocellaris. Taxonomy (NCBI): domain Eukaryota; kingdom Metazoa; phylum Chordata; class Actinopteri; order Blenniiformes; family Blenniidae; genus Blennius; species Blennius ocellaris. The sequence goes on from NC_137655.1 coordinate 2,037,863, forward strand.
ACAAAGTTTCCTCCAGAGCGTCACGACTCCCAGGCCGGATTCTCCCGGGACTTTTATTTTGATTTCACCGTAACAACAATCCGAACTTGTCCTCTGTTCATACGAACGTCCGTGTTCTCCCACTGTCAATGTTTATAGTCCGTCGAATTCAAAACGTGTTGTTTTCACTTGAAATGTAATGTAAATGGGGCCAAAGTGGCTTCGTGGGAGCTGACGGCTCGCCGCCATGCTGGACCTCCAGTGTGTCCAGTGGAGGAAATATCCTAGAATATGTGTCTGAACGTCTAATCGATTGGTCCTTTGGTGATGACGGATCATCCCTGAACATGTCTGGCAATTCGGGCTAATTGTTTTTGTGAAAAGTTGGTAAAATACATGCATACGTACAAACCAATACATAAATAAATAAATGAATGAAAGCAGCCAAAAACATGCGCCGTCGCCTGAAACAAACACTGAAGTAAAGAAGAAACTTGGTTTGATTGGTCTGGACCGCTTTAGCCCGTGGTGGCTACGCTAGTTAGCTCGTGGCTAATGGGGTAGCCACAAACAACCGCGATATAAAGTCTTAAAAGCAGATATCCACGAGTCTTCCTCACTGCTTCTTCCTCTCTACTCCACGTTTGAACGCGAGATGCTTTCCAACTTTTTTCTTTCTGCGTCTCCTTCTGACTCTTGCGGCGAGCTCCGGTTCGTTTACTACCCAGAATGCACTGCGCTCTCCGTCCGGCGAGAAAGATCGTTTGCAAACGAAGCGAGACCAGAGATCTCTATCTTGTTGTTTTGTGGGACTGTTCACACCGGGCAAACCAAGCGTGTTTAGGGGGAACCTGAACGCACCTTTGAAAGAGTCTGACGGACGAATGACTGCATGATGTTTTGCGAATGCTGTGTTTTCCAGGGAGGTGCGGGAGCTCAACCCTCCTGAAGTGTCCGACTCCGTCCTCCAGTTCGCCTCGTGGGGCGTCCGAGGCCAGCAGCTGGTGAGTCGCTCACGGCGGTCAGACAAAACGTACGCGTGACATCAAAAGTGAACCTCTTGGTACGAAGCCGTCGACTCTGCGGGCTTGTTGCTTTGCTCACCGGGTTATTACCCTTCCAGGCCTCGTCTGTGACGAAAATCCATATTGCAATTATCCTTCTTCTCATCAAGATGCAATAACGTCAGCTCATACTTCTTCTTGTCTCATAAATAATATCGTCCCCCCCCCCCCCCCCCTCCTCCTCCCAAAAAAAAACCATGCAAAAATATTCACGACAACTTCCTGCCTCTGGATATGAAAATCAATGCATAAATAATCCGGATGCAGCCTCAGACTGTCTGAATTGACAGATTACACGACGTGCAGAAAAGAGAGATGGGTGTCGGCTTCCTGACGACCCTCATGAATGAAGATGGGGGATGTTTTAGACAATCATGCATTTTAAAACACAGATTTACACTGGAAAAATGCAGAAGGCCGTGATTTTGATAAATGGCCGAGACGTCGTCTGTGTCTACATTCACTTCCAGCAGTTTGTTCTTTTTTTTTTTTTTTAACACAAACATCAGAGTGATAAACCCACACGTAAAACGTGGACGCCGTGGAATTCACACGTGGTTTTTTTTTTCAACGTTCCCTGCCGTTTCATCAAGCGAACAATGGAGCCAATCAACGAGGAGCGTAGTCGTTGTAAAAAAGTGCTGCTCATAATAAGAGACGGAGACGCCGGCGCCTCGCAGAGGTGCCATTCCATGTTTAATTCAGCGTCTTACGCAATGTTGTTTTATGTATAATTCATGGCGGAGGACCTTTCTGCTCCGAGCCGAGCGTTGATCAAAGACACGTGTGAATAAGGCCAAACCCCCACCAACGCTAAACTAAACCATTACTTTCAAGTACAACAGCTTTACTCATCAAGCTGTTGCTCGGCGACGTCTTGTCGGGCAGCTGAAGTATTCCGGGTGAGTGTAATGTCACGCCGAGCGTTTAGGCGCTGAATAATCCAACGCCGTTATCCAACACTACTGCAGAGGAGGAACGTAATTGAGTGGGGTTGTTTTTTTAAAAATCTGATTTCCTCTGAGTTTCTACCTGAAACCCGGAGGAACCTGTTGTACCTTCATTACTCAGGAGCGGAGTCGGAGGTGAGCCCATTGTAGTTTTACCTAAAGCGGAACAATTTGAGGAAATTACACGAACGCCTTCATCCCCAATCTTTCATCTATACCAGGGCTGTGAAGGTCGTTTCAGTTGAGGGGCCACATCAACCTGATCTGACCTCTGACCTCTGGAGGCCCAACAAGTCAAACGTATATTAAACTGCAGATATGGACAAATGTCAAAGTCTTTCCTTCTTTTGATCCTTTTGCAACTGCAAGAATTTGCCAGACTATTCTGAAATTTACATATTAAAGTTATTCGAATATTATTATATTTGCAAAAAAAAAAAAAAAAAAAAAACTCCTGTATCTGGATCTCGTATTTTTATTCAGGATTAAAACAAGTTGTCATCATCTGGACATTTTTTTTGAGTTTACGTGTCTAAAGTATCACTTCACATAAATTGGACACCTTTATTGTGAAAGGTGTTGTGTCATGTGACCTCCACAGATGCATTAATTAATTCTGACCAAGGGCGGTTTTGAATGTCATTTTTGACAATCTAGTGTTTTTAGATCAGCTTCGTCAGTTTTCATATCTATACTTAAACATTTTTTTTTTTTTTAATCACATGGCGGCCGGATTAGATCCTCTGACGGGCCGCTTCTGGCCCCCGGGCCTCATGTTGGACCCCCCTGGTATATACTGATGATTTAGTCCCTTCAGTCGTCGTTCTCCTCCTCCTGCTGGTGGATCGTTTCCTCTGTGTTTGACAGTACAAACAGCTTCCACAGTATTTTTTTTTTTTCTTTCCCCTCCAACCCACAGTTGTACATCTTTGAAAACAACATCTACTACCAGGCGGATGTTCAGAGCAGCTCCTGGAGGCTCACGTCCTCGGGACAGGAGGGGCTCGTCTTCAACGGCATTGCAGACTGGCTCTATGAGGGTAAGAGAGGAAAAAACAAACCGCCGTGTCTCGTTTCAAGAACTTAAATACCTTTCAAATTTGATGGATTTGTCTCGCGACAAAAAAAAGGAAGTTTTAAAAGCAATGCATCTCCATAATCACTCTTTTTTTATGGTTGTAAACAATCATTTATTATATATTTTTATACATTATTGGCTTTAGTGCAGCAGTTAAGATGTGAAAATTGTCCTAAAATATTCCGCTCTTTCGTTGCTGCTTTTTTTTTAACCATCTCTTTATTGTGTTTTATATGAGAGAAAGAACAATGTACAGCAAAACACCACACACATCACAAAAGCCCCAAAATAATTTTTTTTGATAAAAAAGCAACCTCAAAACCAAACAAAAAACCACACAATAAGAGCAGCAGCCCTACTAAATCACTCTTCTTTAAATGCTGGTGCTCACTTTGGAGCACCACAGGGCTAACTACTGGGGCCACTTCACTTTGTTTGACCCCCATTTTAAACCTCAGTGGTTTTTTTTGATGCACAAATCTTAAGTTTACGGCAAATTTCACGATAAACACTCACTGAGCGCTACTAAAACTGGAAATCAAACTTTCAAAAATTCAAAAAAACTTTCATCTGCTTAAGTAATTCAGATTGATTGATTGTTCCTAAGGATTCTATAACAACCAAAGCTAAAAACGGAAATATTCAACCCAACTGGCGGCGTGAACAAAAATCTCCAAAAAGGAATGCGAACTGCCAGCGGAGTGGAAAGAAAAACATTCTAATGCAAAGTTCCCAAATGAAAATATTTGCAGTATTTTTTATTAAAAAAAATCAACCTATTTGTTATATTGTAGTATATATATTTGTTGTAGTAAATTATTGACACCCTTGAAATGAGAGCACGTGCCAACAGTAGTATTTCCCAACCCCAGTGGCCATTTTCGGTACTGCAGCAATGACTGCTAGGTAGGGAAAATAAAAAAAATTCACTGCAAAATACTGCTGTAAAAGACACGTCCGACTTGAAACAAACTTAAACCACACTGCAGTTACTTTTGTGAATCCTCTGGTGCACCTGGGACCGAAACCCTGTTCCTTCACTGCACCGAAGGCCGAAACACAAACTCAAGGTTTTTCATCCAAATGGCAGTTTTCCTTCAGCCATTCATGCTGAATACAATCATTTGAAGAAGGACATGTGCTCCGGCACAGTATGCAGTAAACAGCGATTAGATAAAAGAGATCAAAGAAAGGAGAAAGGTCTACTAATGCGGCTGAGTGAAAACGAAGCTCAGGGTGACAGCTAATATTTTCACAAGTCTCCAAACACCTGTAGTGTCTCGTATCGCAGACATAATTATAACGTCTGCGTTATCTGCCGACCTCCACAGACTCTGCGGCAAACACATGAATGGGTATTATTGCTTTTTATCTGGGATCTCTTTTCAGTTTTCCAAATAATTTCGACCAAAGAATAAAAGCATTATATACTTAATGGATTTGAAATTTGTTTTTTTGTTGTTGTTTTTTAACAATAAACAATCTTCAATGGTGCCGTTGTCGCATTCTTTGTTGTACATCTCTTGAACATCGTGAACACGTCTCCTTCTTCACATATCTCAGTACAAAAGAAAAGCCGGTGGTTGTGAATCAGCTTGTGAACGGTCCGCTGGGTTTTTGCAGAGGAGGTGTTGCACACGCAGGCGACTCACTGGTGGTCGCCCGACGGCTCCCGACTGGCCTACCTCACCGTCAACGACTCCTCGGTGCCCACCATGCTGCTGCCCCGGTTCACGGGCTCCCTCTACCCCAGGGGCAGGCAGTACTCCTACCCGAAGGTAAGGTCGTCAGCACGTCACACGTCAGGCCTATTCAACTGGCGACCCGCGGATCAGTTCTGTTTACCTTTTTTTTTTTTTTTTTTTTTTTTTTTTATTGTCCCCCGCCGTGGCCGATAGGCCCCGAAGGGGGATCTTGAAACAGTCTCCGTACGTACGTCCGTACGTACGTCCGTTCGAACGTTTCTACCTATATCTCGGCAACCCCTGGGCCCACAGTGACCAAACTTCACATGTGGATACATCTCAGAGGGGGAAGGGATGCTATGGTGACCTTGACCTAATTTGCATATTAAGTAGGTCACAGGGTCACGAAGTGCTTAAAAACACATTTTGGGCTCTGGAGGCCTAGGTTTTTGAGCTAGGGCTCTGAAATGTTATACACACATGATACACACTCCAGGGATAACCTCCAGTACACCAAGTGACCTGACCTTGACCTTGAAGATTGGTAGGGTCTGAAGTTTGCTCGTCATGGTTGCACAATACATGTATTTTCATATAAACATTTCTCCTCATTTCTCAGCAGTTCCTGGGCCCACAGTCACCAAACTTCACACATGGACACTCCACCTGGGGAGAAGGGGCACCATGGTGACCATGACCTCATTTGCATATCAGGTCACAGGGTCACTAAGTGCATAAAAACACCTTTTGGGCTCTGGAGACATATTTTGACATAGCTTATGAAGAAGACCTTTCATATTCCACATAATGATCTACTAGGACCCATGGAACACCCTCTAGTGCACCAAGTGTGCTGCCTTAGAGCTGGCTTTGTGAGAAAATATAAAGCCCTCCGGCGGGGGATTAGCCGAGCAACAGCCTACTTGTTTATTTATTTATTTTAAAAAAATTTATATATTTTTTTAATTAAAAAAAAGAAAGGCATTTTAAAATGCTTGAAAGAAGGGCATTTGTATTACAAGTAGAGATGTCAGAATTTACAAAATTATACAGAAAGACATACATAATCGTTCAGGTGTTTCAAATATGTGTTTATTGGCTGTACCAGCCTTTGTTCCGAAACAAAAACAGCATGATGTGTATAAAGTCAGTGATTTGTACTTTTTTTTGCCATGTACCAAAATAAAAGACTTTTGAATGTGGCAGAGCGTTGTGTCAGGTTGAGATCAGGAATAATAGCTCCGGGAATTGTCCGGCCCCCCCGGGTCCTCAGCTTTCTGAAAATGTGGCCCCTCCCACAAATAGAGTTGAATCGTCCTGTCCTACGTCGTCTTTTTTTTTTTTTCTATCGGAGGGGGCAACCAGTGTATTGGATAAAATACATTCATCACAGAGGATTAATCATCAAGAAAGAATAGAACAAATATAAGAGAACAAAAAGTTTTTAAGTTAAAAGTTTTTTTTTCTTTCTGTTTTTATGAATCTCTGGAAGCTTCACCGCCGCTCCTCCCACAGTCAGCACCTGTGTTTTCTTTATTGTTTTTATGTATTATTCTCGTATTTATTTCTTAATGTATTGTTTTTATATATATATATATATATATATATATATATATATAGCTTTGTTGCAAGGCACTTTGGATACCACTAGGTGATTGTAAAGGGCGATAGAAATAAAGTTTGAAAAAGAAAAAAAAATATCTAAAAGATGCAATTGTATTGAAAACAGTGTGGTTGTCTATATATAAATGCAGAAAAATTCAAACGTCTCGTATACAGTACAATTTCCTATATGAGGCCTAACTGCACCGTGCTTCATATCTGCAGCACAAAAAGGATCTTTTCTGCTTTAATTCCACCTAAACGACATTAAGTCGCCGCCGCAGACTGAACTTATTGCTATTTTGATCCACTGCTTGGCTCATGCAGTGCGACTCGCAATACATCTTGTAGATTCAATTATTAAAACGTTATATCTTTTTTTTTTCTATTTCAAAGGCATATCCATTGAAAAATAAGACAATTGCAACATCATTTTATGCCCCTGCAGCCATTTATTTCCGAAAACACACCTTTTTTTTCTGGCATGAATAACACAGCCAGGGATCGGGAAGGTTATTCCGTCCTTTTGTTGTTTAATTCACGTGAACGCTGGCGCGTTTCCTTTGAAGGGAGATGGTTGTAGGGATCTGTGGCTGTGATTCGCTCCGGTAAGGCAGCGCTTACGCACCTACTCGTCCTTTGATGTGGATGTTTAGCGCATCAAACGCCGTCTGGATGGGTAAAAAAAAACAAAACAAAAAAAAGCTGTGAAAACCCGCTGGAATGGGGGGGGTCAAGGGGTGAAAGGTGACCTGGTCTGTCGTGTCCTGGCGGCGGCGGTGGCGGCGATTCAGATGGAAGAGATCTTAATTAATGAGGCGCCGCATTCGATCTGGGCTTTACACGTACTGCACAAACAAGGAGTGCTCACCCAGACAGGCGGCGTGTGACTCATCCTGGAGTAGGGTCAGGGATGTGATATTATGGGAGTGAATGAAGGAGGGAAGCAATTACCTTCTCATTCCTTTTGACCGTGACGCCGTTTCATGATGACTAAACGCGGCCAACACCGATATAGACGTTCGGGAATAGGCTGCGTCAAAGCTGAGGATACTGTGTGCAGTGGAGGTGCACTCTAGGGGCCGTCCACACCAGGAAACCGGTTCCCCGAAACCAGGTGTTTCTGGCCTGTCGTCCACACGAGGCGCCGTTTTAGGAGCGCGAAGTCAGGTATGTTTGAACACGGGTCCCAGAGTGGGGTGGGATTCTAAAACCCCGGCTCGTTTCGGCAAAGACAATCTGTGGAAAAAAGATGACGTAACCTCCCCACACCGTGGTCCGTGATGTCATCAAATAACCACAACTATCAGGGACTACAAGCTACCGTGGAGCTGCAGAAGCTACTGATGCTAGCAGCAGGAGGAGCAGGGGGACATAGACCTATAGAACTAGAATTATATATGGGTTTATGAGCAGGAATTTACTTCTAAAATTCTATGTCACAGCGCCCCTAAAGGCCTGACAGGTGTACTACATGACCTGACGCCTCGTGTTGAGACGAGTTCATAGAGACGAGTTCATAGAGACGTGTTCATAGAGACGTGTTCATAGAGACGAGTTCATAGAGACGTGTTCATAGAGACGTGTTCATAGAGACGTGTTCATAGAGACGAGTTTATAGAGACGAGTTCATAGAGACGTGTTCATAGAGACGAGTTTATAGAGACGTGTTCATAGAGACGAGTTTATAGAGACGAGATCATAGAGACGAGTTCATAGTGACGAGATCATAGAGACGAGTTCATAGTGACGAGTTCATAGAGACGAGTTCATAGAGACGAGTTCATAGTGACGAGTTCATAGAGACGAGTTCATAGTGACGAGTTCACAGAGACGTGTTCACAGAGACGAGTTCATAGAGACGAGTTCATAGAGACGAGTTCATAGTGACGTGTTCATAGAGACGTGTTCATAGAGACGTGTTCATAGAGACGAGTTCATAGAGACGAGTTCATAGTGACGTGTTCATAGAGACGAGTTCATAGTGACGTGTTCATAGAGACGAGTTCATAGAGACGAGTTCATAGAGACGAGTTCATAGTGACGAGTTCATAGAGACGAGTTCATAGAGACGAGTTCATAGTGACGTGTTCATAGAGACGTGTTCATAGAGACGAGTTCATAGAGACGAGTTCATTGTGACGAGTTCATAGAGACGAGTTCATAGTGACGAGTTCATAGAGACGAGTTCATAGAGACGTGTTCATAGAGACGAGTTCATAGTGACGAGTTCATAGAGACGAGTTCATAGAGACGAGTTCATAGAGACGAGTTCATAGTGACGTGTTCATAGTGACGAGTTCATAGAGACGAGTTCATAGAGACGAGTTCATAGAGACGTGTTCATAGTGACGAGTTCATAGAGACGAGATCATAGAGACGAGATCATAGAGACGAGTTCATAGAGACGTATTCGTGGTGACGTGTTCATCGTGACGTGGGCAGCTCAGAAGGCTGGAGAGAAAAAAAGATCTTTGTTTTTGTTTCGTCGTGTGGCCGTACCCCTACATTTTCACTCGGAGGTTAACCGATCCCCGTCGCCTGCAACTTCTCTGAGATTAACCGCGGGGAGTCCGGCCCGAAGAGACGCCCGAATGGCCTCGGCATCGCAGTGGAGATTCTGCCGTGTGTTCGGACCAGATGGTTGTACTTCAGAGGGAAAAACAAAACAACAATTTAAGGTTATAAATAAATAAATAAATTGGCCGCGGTTACCTTCCCCTTTGGCTGTGGACGCCGTGAACCGTTTATGACCCGGAGAGCGTCGTCAGCCTGAAAAAGCCATTTGAGGTGCCGATCAGCAGCCGGGACATTGTGTTGCTTTGCAGGGCGAATGTATTTACAGAGCGCCATTCAGACAGCAGGCCACTGACACTCGCTTTACAAAGGAATACATTAAAGCTTTGCATAGAACTAAAAGAAACGCATTAAAGCAAGCAATTAAGAATCTTGTTCTTAAGCGATTTAAGAGCATGAAATACTTTCTAACCTCTCCAGCTGGTGGAAGTGCTGCTTGGCTTGCTACTTTAAAAATCTACCAGGCACAACGGGTTCATAGCGCTGCGTTCTACCATGGCCATGTTGACAGGACGTGAGCAAAATAAAAAAAAATGTACCTATTTCTCGTCCGACTGAATCGTAATTTTTTTTCTCATCATAAAAGGTAATGAGAAACCATGTATGTGCTTACAGGGCGACGTTATTATTACATAATGCACTGAATAATGACATTTTCTTTACAAAAAACAAAAGTGGGACGCCCACATGTTGTAATAACTTGACAAATTAATGCAAAATGTAACAGATTTTATGACAAAATGTGGCAGATTATTACATAATAATTTGAAAAATGTATTCCATTATTAGATATTGCACTGTTATTACATGCATGTCCCCATGATGACGGCTGGATTTCTCCATGTGAGAAGAATGAAGTGTCATCATATCTCACCGAGAGCAGTTTGATGGAAGTGGTTATTATATTGTCAAAAACAATAAGATGTTGAGTGGAGAGCTTATATTTTAGAGGCTTATCTGTAGAGCAAATACAAACATTTGGCGTCAGTGTAATGTTTTAGTGGCTTTTCTTAAATTTAAAGTGAAGAAACTCCAGTAAAGCAATTGGGAACCCTTGAGTTAAACTAATCGCTTAATTTGATCCTTTCAATAATAATTGCTTATCTTTCTCCGCGTCTGAGCCAAAATCTGACTTTTTATATTCACGCCACCTAAATGTCACAGTCAGTATGAACCCCGTGGGCAACGACATGGAAGTATGAGCCACAGCTATAAATCCTTAAGCTGTTTTTATTATTCTTTCTTTAAGCTTTGAACAGTCGGAACACGTCCTGTGGTTAAAAACCCGAAGTTAGAAACTCATAACCAAATATGAAGAAATGACCATATATGAGCAAACGGGGCCGGACTGGAGAAGTCAGGAACAACTGGTAACTAAAAGGGATCGTGTGCTTAAACCAGAGTAGAAATTCTTCTCGCCATGTAGACTAACGAGTTCTATTGCAGAGGAAAACGATTTGCCCAAAGGCTCTGTGCACTTTATAGAAGCTGAGCTGCTTGTCTGCCTTCTTCCATATTCTCATGATATTCCCTGCTGTAGTCACACTGGCAGCGTTCACAAAGGAAAGCGTATGAAAATGGAAATAAATGAAATGTCTTGCTCGGTGCTCATTGTTATTCGCATCTTGGATATATCTTATTAAGCCTGTGAATGTAAATGTTGTTTTTTTTCCCCCCCCTGCAGATGGGCCAAATCAACCCCGGGGTCCGACTCTACGTCGTCACTCTGGACGGCGGCTCCCTGACGACGGAGCTCAGACCTCCGGACAGCTTCGAGAAGAGGTACGGATGAAGGAGGAGGAGGAGGAGGAGGAGGAGGAGGAGAATCAGAAGCTTTATTGTCATTGCACAGGTACAGGTACAGGTACAGGTACAACGAAATTGCATGGAAAGTTTTGGGGAAAGAAGGACACCATGAGGAGGAGAGGAGGGCAAAAAGGCAGATTAAAGACTATGCTCTAAGGAGACAGTCTGTAATTGGGGAAAAAAACCCACCTCAGGCACATTTAGCATCAACACAGACAGGTTACAACATATTTCTCGAGGCAGCACTTCTGATATGTGCAGGCTAGTTTTGCAGCCCGCCGCTAGGAGGAGGTTCTTCCAGGCGCACAGCCCACAGAGGCTTCGTCCCACACTCACATCCAGGAGAGTTGAAGACAAAACCCCAGCCTTGGCGACTGGGTGTCTGGGAGTCCCGAATGTAGATTGTTGTTTGTTTTCGTTCAGGCGCTTCAGCTTTATCTGTCCACCTCGAGTGTCTCTGGTCTCCACTGCTGCTCCAGTTGTGGCAAGACTTTAGCTTCCCAACCGAGTTCCAACATCCTCCAAGATCCATCCAATTCCGCGTAGACGTTGAAGAGTCGTGACCTGCGCAGCACCTCCGTTTGAGCTCTCGCCCCCCCTTCGTCTGCTCATGAGCGTCTGTGTCGGTCCTCCCCAGTGACTTCTACGTCGCCATGGTGCGCTGGGTCACGCCGGAGA
>NC_137655.1:2054281-2077048 GCF_963422515.1 Blennius ocellaris
CTTCTCGGGTTTCAGTGTTTTGTTTTGTTGTGTCGCTGCTGTTAAAAAAAAATAAAAAATGTGTCTAACAAAAAAAAAAAAATCAACATTTGAAACCGTATCTAAAAATGGCTTCTTTTGTTATTTCCGTCTTCTCACAGAGTGTCGACGGTGGATCCGTCTCAGAAAGAATGTCTGACCTGCTCCCTCTTCACGCCCAAGTGCAGCTTCTACGACGCCGTCCTGAGTCCCGGCTATCAGCACGTCCTCCTGAGCTGCAGAGGTACAACACAACCGCCTGGAAAGGCCTGGATCAAACCTTGAAATAGTCTGGAGGGAAGCTGTCGAAAAGCCTCAAGAGCTCATGCAAATGATTTGAGTAAAAAAAAAAAAAAAACCCTCAATGTAGCAGTTCTAGAAATTAAAAAAAATATATATTTCACGGTATTTTTCATTGGAAAGTTTCATTAAAGGGGTCATATTATGCAAAAATTCACTTTCTCAAGGTTTTCCAACAGTAATAATTGTCTCCACATCTGGAACGATGTACCAGATGTGAAGAAAGTGTGTCCTCTCTATCTCTCCTTGTTCAAGGCTTTAAAAAGTGTGTTGCTCCAAGCAGCCAATCAGAAATCAAACCCTATGTAGTGTCATCGGGGGGTTCAGCCAATCACAATCAAGGTAGGGGCCTCCTCTTTGACTCCTCCCACAATCAGGCAGCTCTGCTCTGGCACATGGCGCCACGAGAGGAAGTACTTCCTCCTCTTCCCATAGATGGGCGTGTGTGTGGGCGGAGCCAGTCCAGCTCACACAGACACAGCAGATTGTGAATGCAGCTCCTAGGATCCAATATTCAAATGGAGGAGAATCAAGGAGAAGCTAGAAACTTTGAGTACAAGGTTTCTGGACCAATGAGACCATGTGATAGAGATAATATGACCCTTTGAAAAAACAACTTTCAAATGAAAATATACCATACATACCATCTATGACCACTAGATGTCACTGTCTGACAACACAAAGCTGCTGCAGTAACAAAGGAAATCCTCTACTGCAGTACTACTGTGTTTCACTGACAGAGCGAGAGAAGAGTTCCGAAAAAGACAAAAGCTGCACAGCAGAATTTAAACCAATGAGTTTGTATTAAATATCGAATAAGTATAAATTGTTCCGCTGTATAATATGACGCTTTTAAAGTTGCCTTTATGTTGACGTTATAGTTCAGATTACAGTCTTCTGTTGTCATTTTTTGGTTTTGTGAAGATTTTGACTTTTTTACATTTCACAAAGAAACATACTTTAAAGTTTACATTTCAAGGAGTTTATGACACCGTTTTGTCGACCTGGCCAAGTCCAGATGAAATCGGGCTGCACGTAGCCGCTGAACTTAAAACGTGTTTGGCAACGCTGGTCTATGTCTGATTTGATCAGACTCATAGAACTCCTGTCAGCGCAAGACAATTTTGTCTGAGATTGTAGAATTGGACAGTTGAACTCTAGAAAAGTTGTAACACTTGAGGACAAGCGGCACAGTCAAGTTGTATTTTCTGATCTAAACTGGTGAACTTCCCCCCCCTTCCCCCCTTCCCCCCCTCCAGGTCCCGGAATGCCTCAGACGACACTTCACAAACTGAATTACATGTCTGGTAAGTTCTCTCTTTGGAACTCTTTCGCTGACTTGCGTCAGGTTTTCTGGTGCCGAGGTGGAGGCGCAGATGGATTTTGGGGAAAAGTGCATGAATGAGTCATCTGCCGTTTGCAAAGACTACGGCGTTAAGCGAACGGCGGAGGTCCACGTACGAATTTTACACGGCGGGGAGACATAAAGACGCCATTAAGTTGCACTTTTAAGTGCTTTGCAGGTTGTTGAGTGTCCATCAGAGGCCCTCCAAGCAGCGCCGGGGGAAGCTACAGCAGCTCACACACACACACACACACACACATGGCAGGTGGTCGTTAGCATTAGCATTTTAATTTACAGTGAAACATCTGGCCCAAGCCGCAGTTCCCCTCCGGGCGTCCCGACTCCTGGAACCGGATCACAGACATCACGACGTTAGAACCACTTTGACCTCTTGTCAGGAATTAAAAAGGCGGTGGCGGTTTGGAAGCAGAAGGCCGGGGTGGTTCTTCTTCTTCTTCTTCTTCTTCTCCCCGGCGGCCGCGGCAGCAGCTGCTCGTAACGGCAGCCGTACGCCAGAGGCCGCGGCGGCTTTCAGTGAAAAACAAATAAAAAGGCGAAGTCAGACATCACGTCCGAGTTAACCTCCGTTCCACCATCTGCTGGAAACCCGGCGCGATTTACCTCATTCATCATTTCTGGGAAAATTAAGCGAATCCCACGAGTCCAAGCGGGAATTCCCCGGCAGGGACGCAATCCAACAGTTTAATATGTAATTACTCCTAAGATCCAATGTTCAGATGAAGGAAAATCAAGGAAAAGCTGGATTTCGGGGGCAATAAACTTTAAATACGATGTTTTTGGACCAAACAATGTGACAGTGTTGAAAAGCGTTAGAAAATGAAAATAAGAGTTAAATGCACTCGTCTCTCCCTCTGAAACTGAGTGATGGAATCACAAAAGCCTTGTGAGAATCGTGATTTAACAGTTTGTGATGCAGAAGGACGGTGGAATGACTGATCGAACCCCGTTAATGGCTGGAGGCATCAGGGTTCGGTACACAGTCGCTATGTGCTAAAGGCTGGTGTCATCGTGTTAGACCAGTGTGTCATCTGCATCAGCTCTGTATTGTACTGAGCCATGTCTGACCGAACTTCTCAGAGCTGCTGTCTCATCATGTCGTCCCGCAGAACACAAGATTCTGGACAGAAACGCAGAATTAAGGCAAGCGTTGATCAACAGGACAGTCCCCAGGTGGCAACGGCGGATCGTACAGGTCAACGGCCTCGGTAAGACTGTCCCAACAAACTTTGTTACGCTTTTGTTTGGGGGTTTTTTGGGGTTTTTTCCGTCTCCTCCTCCACCGTCACTCACTCGTCACCTTCACCACAGCGATCGATCATTCGTGCGTGAAAAGCCACAAGGCCTGGAATCAAAAGCACAGCTGTGCCTTGTAGTGACTTAGAGGGACGGCTCGCCCATATTGATCCCCGTCGCTGATCTGTGGTCCCGAGACGCGTCTGCAGCCCTTTAGGCGGTCAGATGGTGAAACTGCCATCAAACACAGACAAAATCACAGGCTCATTTTTGTTAATCATAGAGGTCGTTGTGTATTCAGGATTTCTTCAAAAGAGGTCCTGAGGCGGCGAAGGACTGTTGGGATTCAGCAGAGAGTTGGTGACGTGGAGCGAGTCGAGGGTTGACGCACAGAACGACGACGCCATAATGTCGATACGTCTGAGTCACTAAGATCCTGGATAAGAAGTCCTAAACGACATTTTCACCATGAAGTGGGATGACATAACGTTATAAAACGTTTTGAAGCATCACAACAAAATATATCTGAATTGGGAAAGAAAATGCAAAGTTCTGTGGACGTTTTCTTTCTCAAAGTCAAACTGTGGGGAAGAAGGAGGGCAGCTGAAGGAATTCTGGAAAGAGTGGGAGGAGTCACAGAATTAATTCCCCCGTGGGTGGTGAATTTGAATTAATTTCCTTGAGGTGATCTGGAATAAACAACCAACGTATTTGTTTTTTGGGTTCCAGAGTTGAGAAACTGTAAATTGCCGCCTCAGCATTGAGGTGTGGACCGGCACATCTGTGGAAAATGATGATTGTATTTTCTGCGTTAAGGTTAGGGGCTTCTGTGTTTATGATGTAATTGGTGAGTCACAGCGCCCCCTGAAGGCCGGGCATATGTACTGCATCGTGTTGAGCTGCGTTCACAGTGAAGTGTGGAAGGAATTTGGGTATTTTTAGAACGCTGAGGAGACAAACTGTTGTTTTGGCCTTTTTCACAAACCTTTAGTAGATTAGACTAAATGAAAACGAGGCTCCTGCTGCTTTGTGTTTTGTGTGTTTGTGTTTTTTTGAAAAAACCTCCATAACAATCTCTACACAAATATGACCCTTCTATCAGGTGAACAGTAAAGTTCGAGAAAAGACATTTGTTCTCAGATCCGAGTCTTCATCTAACATGACTCCTCGTCTCAGAACTGGACTTGAAACCTTTTATGTTTGTGTTCAATTACAGAACTTCGAATGGAGTTAATCGTCCCAATCAACTTGGATGAAGCCAAAGAGTACCCACTCTTACTGGTTCTGTGCGTCGCTTCCTTTTAATTCACTCTCACTATTCCATTACTGTATTTAACCTTCCGTCTTCACTTTGCATGGATGTGTACTAGTTTAATTTGGCAGTTGAGGCTTGAACTTGAGCTCAGTTTGTTCTTTAGCGTATTGAGACCAAAAACACATGTGAACTTTGAATGTTTTTTTCTGTGCTAGTACATTAGAAAGAAGCTAGTGTTATTCAATCTATCAATCTACTTACAAATGTTCAACAGTAAACATACAATTTTCTTTTACCATTTTTCCTCCCTAAATCTTGTTTTTAAAATGCAACAAATTACAATTCCGCGTGCTTTTTAAATGCCATAAAGCCGATAATTTATACTCCAGACGTGACTGAAGTGCCCGTCTGCCCTCCCCTTCAGTGACAGCGCCCCCGGTGGCCAGGCCGTGAGTGACCGCTTCTCGCTGGGCTGGGAATCGGTGCTGGTCAGCTCGGACGGCGCCATCGTGGCTCGTCTGGACGGCCGGGGCAGCGGCTTCCAGGGCCAGAGGATCCTGCACGAGGTCCACCAGAGACTGGGAACCGTCGACGTCCAGGACCAGATTGCAGCCGTCAAGTAAATGCGTTCTCTCTGTAAATTGTTTACCTCAGTACACATTCCAGGAATCAATACATGGATCACTGGGGAATTTAAATGTTTGTCCGAAAGAGTGTGGATCCAATATTTCAGTTGTTTGTCGAGATTATGGACAAGCTGCTGCCTTTATGATTTAATAACCTCAAATAAAAAGACTTGAAAGCAGATGTTGATTAACTTCATGTGAGTGAATCGAATCCAACTGCAGCTCTTTGCCTACCAAAAAGTAAAACCTCCCTTGAAGTTGTTCCCACAAGGAACCATTGGATGGCTTTACCTTTCATCTGTGAGGGAATATTTACTGTACGCCTACAATGAAGCTTTAAACTGTGTACATGATCACAATAAAACACCATTTAGACTTCAGTCTGTGTGAGATTAAATAGTAGCTTCAAGAAAAAAGAAAAGAATAATGAAGAAAGGCACCTTGTCTATTTACGATATCACACAATGTACAGTTTGTACCTATAGCAACCAATCAGCTTTTTCTCTGCATTTATAGAATTAAACCAACTTCTCCTTTTGCCTTCCACTAAGTTTAAGACCTTGTGAAAACTAAAAGACCTTCAGTTGACCTTCACAGTCCATGAAGGCATTGCGATGCACAGATACCGATAACCAGTATCAGGTATCTGGTCCAGTGCCGCACGGAGTTCACACTGATGCTACATGCTAAATAGGTTCTCACACGCCAGTGACGCTACATGCTAATGAGTTCTCACACGCCAGCGATGCTATATGCTTAACATGCTATTCATGCGCGGCTATAGCGAGCTCAGTCCCTCGAGCTACGGTAGCTACGATAGCGAAAAGACGGTGCTAGCTACACTAGACTTCTGCATTCTGTGGACGACGCGGCTGTCGGAGTGGCTTGCAGCGACTCGTAGCCTTCGCATGTTTCGTTTGTATATGGATTATACATGTGTGGCAGTTATTCAGTACTCGTGTCAGGGAGCAGCAAACGGCTAGCACTCGCCCTTCAAAAAAAAAAAAAAAAAAGTAGTACCAATGCATTGCTGGTTTTGTCCGTCTTTATGTCCTCAAACACTCCCAGCCTAGAGCGGAGAACTCATAAACTCCACTGATGCGACACATAAGTGCTTCATTCCCTTCTTTTGCTTGAAACTTGCTTGAAGCACTTTTACCTTTTAAAGTACCTTAAAAGTTCTCCGGTAGCGTTTAGACATTTGCACGGCGATGACTCAGCCTTTTGTTTCCAGGTACCTGGTCAGGCTGCCCTACATCGACGGGAAAAGAGTTGGAGTCTACGGGAAGGTAACGAGGCCTCGGTGTCTAATGGAGTCGAAATACGCATTGAAATCTGTGTTTCCTCAATGTTTCCCCCAAGGCGTATGGAGGCTTCCTGTCCACGCTGCTGCTCCTCGCCCACAACACCGTG
Organism: Blennius ocellaris; assembly: GCF_963422515.1. NCBI lineage: Eukaryota > Metazoa > Chordata > Actinopteri > Blenniiformes > Blenniidae > Blennius > Blennius ocellaris. Next base: position 2,060,493 of record NC_137655.1, read on the forward strand.
TTCAAGTGTGGCGTCGCCGTGGCTCCGATAACAAACTGGAAGCTCTACGGTAGGACGGGGAACACACACACACACACACACACACACACACACACACACAAAACAAGAAGAATTCAGTCGATATTGCAGGAATACGCTCTTTTTCAAGTTACAGCGATAGAAAGTGATCTCCGGAGGGTTCAAAGTAAGTGGCGTTAAGTGAAGAAGCCACAAAGAATTGAAAGGCTCAACAGTCGTGTGAATGAGAGCAACAGTGCCGCTCCCGCCCGCCGCCTCCCCGCTAACCTTTCCATTTCTTTTCTCCCGATAAAAGGGTCGGCGCCGGCTGAGAAATACTTCGGCTTCCCCGCGAGAGAGGATCAGAAGTATCAGGTGTGACTGGAGCTCAGTTGACTTTTCAGAAAGGTTCCTCTCCGATTCCTGATTGTTCCCTTCAGGTCGGCGCTTGGAGCGAACGGAGGCTCGGTTCTCAGACAGGCTGAGAGAGAATGGGCATTACACAGTGGGTCAAAACACAGGGAAATAAAAAAAATACGCAGCTCAAACGGTGCACAGGAAGAGGGAGGAGTTCATGACCAGTCAGTCTTAACATTAAGACCACCAACAAGTGGCCCAATCAAATTTGCCTGAAGCCGCAAAACAGGCTGAACCTTTCTAATGAGGCAGTCGTTGTTTTATATAGTCTCATTTTAGTCATGAAAAAATGTTTTGTGTGTACAAAATCAACACTGCGACAAACACAAAATCATTTTTGGGGCAAATTGGAGGATTTTAGAGTCAAAATCTGGACCGGACTAGTTGAGGAAAGACTAGAAATAAGAAGCGTCTCGGTCCGACGGTTCATAGATAAGAAGCTCAGAAAAGAGATTTTCAAGGATTCAACATGTGAGTCTAAGCTCCAGTGCAAAAAGTACAACACCCACTCAGGCGAGACGCGACCACACATGACCAAACGGGAATAAACTGCATGATCTGTAGGAAAAAGACGTGATTTATGACCCTGATTTATGAATTCATGAATCACAATGACAAACGCATTTGACTGCTACATACTGATGAACTCAATTAACCTCAGATTAAATGAATAAAAAATACAAGTAATGGAAGAAAACAGATTTTAACAGACAAAAAAAAGGGAGTACACAAAGAATTCAAAGGGATATAATGAGGCTGCAGGCGTCTTGTTTCCCTCTGCTAATATTCTGCGTCGCTCTGAATGTGGGATCACAGGTTTAACGTTAATTACCTGTGAAATGGATGCAAATGTGGAGCCGTTAAGACTGGAGCGTTCTCCGTCTCTGGCAGATTTCCAGTCTGCTCGGAAACATCACAGCGCCGGGTCCGCTGAACTTTCTCATCATGCACGGCACAGCAGATGGTGAGTATGGATGTAGGCGCTCACGATGAAGCAGGTATGAGTGTGTGTGTGTGGAACAAACACAGGCTGCCAAATATGCCTGAAGTGTGCGATGATTCAACCGTTTCCAACAAATCTGAAAGATACTGCCACCATCTATCTGCACGGTGGTTTTGAATCCTGTCGTCGAGGTGCCGTCTTCTTCTCGGCAGCTTCTGCTTTAATGATTTGCATCATCACCTCCTTTCATCTGTCGAATGTTCACCTGCTATTTTGTTGTCGTGTCATAATATATGTGCTTATACTTGTTTCACAGCCACGGTTCATTTCCAGCATTCGGCTGAGTTGGTGAAGCTGCTGTCTGCGTCCAAAGTGAACTACACCCTCCAGGTGACCAGGACAGCCTTTCATCATTTGTTAATTGACCATTAATTAGCAATACGCTTCTGTAAGCAACAGATTACTGGAAGTAATAAATCACTAAGTTATTTATTTATAAGTAAATTGTGATTTCTGCATTAAAAATGACAGTAATTAAACATTTTAATAATTCATTAATTGAAATGGCATTGAATAGCATTTTTACTTATTAATTAACAATTGCGGGGCACCACCGGGAATCGGATTTTGACATCGTAGCTCTTCATAGAACGATTCACCAGATTCAAACCAGGAACCGCTTTTGCTTATTCTTGAGGCGATGCTTATAACTACAGCACCGCGTCACTCGTCGAGTTTCCTTCATTTTTAGCGTGTAAATGTCAAAGTGCAGCTGATTTGTTTCACCAGCAGGATTAACAAGCAGCTTTCAAATGGAAGTCCAATTCAAACAGGAAGGCTGAACAGATCAACCCCCGTGTTCTTATTTAACAAAGTTTTCTTTTTTGCATAGATTTTCCCCGACGAAGGACACGACCTGGTCTCCGTCAAGAGCCGGAGCTACATGCTGACCTCGGTGCTGACCTTCTTCAGGCGCTGCTTCGAAGAAGACGAGCCGCCCGCTGACAAGCAGACTAAAGAAGATGAATAAGCCCGCTGATGCTCCTATAGAGAGAGATTAATTTTATTTTGTATTTTTTTTTTCCAAAGTGTGTACTGTAGCAACTGCTGTCATGAGCCAACCGGGAGAGGCCGTGTCGGAGGTGAAGGGCCGCCCTCTTTTAGTGTTCGTGAAAGGTCTCCAGAAATACGGCGTGCACCGTAGGTTGGTGTTGCGTTCTGCACGACCGGCGAGATGATGTGATCGTCGCTGTGTTCCGATGCTTCAGATGAGAGCAAGTGTTTGGAAGTGCTTTGCACCGTGTACAGAGTACAAACGTCAGGGAATCAAAGAAACTTGTATTTTTCCATTTCAGAACAAAACGTCAGCTGTGATTTACTGTGAATTCATATTTGCCACCGACGGATCCAAACTCTATTGATGTCAGTCAATTTGGAGAGGTCTCGCCATGAAACAGTTCCTGCAGGTGCCTTTAACCTCATACACGCCATCCCTCGACGCCAGGAGCCAAAACAGACTCGGTAGCAATACAAGACAGTAGCGTGATCGCGCTTGCCTTCAAATTCTGCTTCTATCTGCACACAAAACCAGAGGAACGATAATCGGTTACCTTTTCATTGCTTTTCTCTTTTATTTTTCATAAAACTATAGAAACAAGTGATTGTAGCCCCGTTTGCACGGCAACGTTTTGAAATGGAAATGGCGGAAATAGAGGAAAACGATGTCGTTTAGCATGCCAGGCCACCAGGTGGGGCTGTTTGTTGTTTTTTTGTAATGAAATCACATGCGCACAGAGAACAATATGCTATAAACGTTAACGATGTCAGTACGTGGACGTTCATATTGACAGACCAAGTTGGTTGGTTATTACGTCCGCCATTGTTGTCATTGGCCATCGACTCGCGCATGTGCAGAGTAAGAGCGACTTACGGGTTGATGCCTGAGCACGTTCACAAAATTGTTGCGTAAACGAACCCATAAAAAAATAGAACTAAAGTTTTGGGTTTTCACCTCAAAGCTTTGTGGTTTAAACGGGGCCCGATTGTGACTCCAGCATGTCTTACTTCCATTAGACTGTGTGTATTATTAGTAGCAGATTATTATGCTGATCACGCAAAAGTAGCCCGGTACTCTTGTTAATATCCCAAAATGTGACCTGAAACGGAGCAGCCGTGTCGTTTTCAGCAGAAAGCATCAAAGTGTGGCACTTGAGGGGGGATTAATCCAGACGCTTTGCATCAATTCCATGAGCTCTGAGATTGAAGTAGCCCCCTCAGAAATGACTGACATTGATAAAGATCAGTGACAAAATGATGGAAGCCTTTATGACGACAGATCGGGAGTCCCCTCGTGACTGTCGAGCAACTTGAAGGGATCCTCCAAAAGATGATTGACATGTTGTCCAACACATTCATATTCAACCCACAGGAAGCTGAAATCAGCACTTTCTATTTATTTCACCCTGAAGGCTTATTTATTCTCTATGTACATATTAAAAACAGACATGTATGCTTCAGACATCTTAAACACCATTGGTTTTATACTTCAGTGCACTGGAAGCGACATTTAAAGGTCCCATGAATTTACCTTTACGAATCGGCTGTGACGCTTCACATGATGCTTCACGACAACATTGTTCTATTTTTGGGTGGAGAAACTTGAGAATGAAGCAAAACGTTCCGGAACTCCTACACTTTGAAATCCCTTTGGTCCACGTGATTCCAGGTATATTCTGTACATACATATATACGGTACTGAATGCTCGGGGATAGCTCCATAACCACTAAGACACCCATTCTGATGAAACGACACACACACAGAACTGTCAGTTATTAAAAAGTCAATTTCAAGTTGCAAAAATATGATTAATGATAAAAATACATTTTATTTGTATAACACTTTTCAAAACACTCAAAGATGCTGGAAAGATGCTGGCACTCATTTTATTTTGGTATATTGAGATTTGGGAAAAAGGCTAAATGAATCAGACATACTGTACTTGAATCCTCATGTTGATTGTCCGTTACCTTGTTAAAGTTTGCCCACTAGATCTGAGTGCCTGAAATTTAAAGTCAAAGACCGAGATTTCTTATTTATCTGTCACATTTTACCGCTTCAACAGTGTTAACATGCTTTATTCACTGAAAAGAAAATGTGTTGGACCAACTTGATTGAATTGCTTCAACTGGTAACATCTAATTGCATTATTATAACTATTTCTGTATTATTTATTATTTAGTTTATTAATTATTATAATTCCAACTTTAGTTATTGGCTTAGATTAAGTTGGAAGAACTTGATTTATTGAGACGTTACCATTGAAACACATCCAGCCACGCCCCCCAGGGGGCCGTGCCCCTGGTACTCCACACTTAGTCAAATTTTCTGACTGCCCATAGTGAGTTTTTTTTTTTTTTTTTTTTTTTCCCAGTGTCACAGTTGGAATTATACTTGTTTTATTAGGCCAATTATTTGATTGGCTTTACGGTGCATGGCCGGTACCATTAAGATCAAAATCAATAACTCTTTCTGTTTTCTAATAGCGATCATGAAGCCTTTAACCTGGAGTGAACCATCAGATTGTTTAGTTGTTTATCATTTCAACTGCAGCAGAGCTGACTGAAGGCACTTTTACAGAGAAACGCACATCAACATGTCAGTGGAAACTAAAAACAATGTTGTAACATGAAGAAACCAGATACAGAGGGGAGAGACGAAATAAAGACGTTTATGTGTGAATATACGAAATGCTAATGTGACCTTCCCTCAGTTCTCAACTGATCACAATCTGTTCTGATCCTCTGCTCACTCAACCATCAAACTGCGTCTCGTCCATCCAGTAACACTGTACAGTATCATTCTGTCCTATACTTCAGTGATGATTGTATACTTCAAGAACTTTCTACACCAAAATAATAAAAAAAAAAGAAAGTTCAAACTCCCAACCTTTGCGTCTTTGCACTCTGATTTTCCTAACCACAAATAATCTGTTGTCTCAATTCATTTAAGTCGTGGCGTTCGGAGAGAATTGTTAAATATACGAAGTTAACTTGTTGAGGCGCAGCGCCGCGCCTCAGCCACTCCTCTAATCGATACGGCAGCTACTTAGAGCTCATCACGGCGCCCGCCTCTGCTTGTTTAACTGTTCTGGAGACGGAGCTGGAATGCAAGCTGAAGTCAATATCGAGCAGAGTCCAGCACATCGGGGAAATTAGTGGAGAACTGATTGATTGTAGGATGCACACAGGGATTAGGGGAAAAAAGAGCATGATTGAATTATTTTTGTTTTAAATGGAGGTATGATCTAATGCGCTTTTTCACATTATGAACATTCCAATTAATTTTGCAGGAGAAGAGCTGCAGTAGAGAATTGCATGGGGAGAGATGATGGAACCAGATGAATAACCTTTAGAACAGCGGTGTCAAAGAACCGCCATGGGGCGTCAACGGGTCCAATCCAGCCTGCAAGACTACCTGGGAAAGTGTTGAAACTCCAAAACCTTCAATAAAACTGCTGTTTTTCATTTATTCATTGAGGAATTGTCTTTTATTATTATTTCTGTGTGGAACTTACAGTAACAGCACACTGAAATAGATTAGTGACGCACCAGTGAGGCTTGTTTGTTACTGCACTTAGACAGAATGAATGCTGAAGGCTGCAGAAACGGTGAGAGCTGATAGAACAATACATAATATAAATAGAACAGATGGTTTTTTTTGCACAGTTCACTGTGTTTGGCATCATGAGAATTCCTTTACAATGGCAGAATATCGTAATTGCTCAAAATCTTCATTTGCAACTCTACATTTGAATTTGGTTGGTTTAATTGGTTTCTGATTCTCTTAACATTTGGCTCCGAAGAGGACTCAAGACGCTATAGATGAAACTAAATCTAATCTATATTCCCTAAAAGAAAAACTAGAAATTACCACAAAACAAAAAAACAACAAAAAGTCCACGAGATCAGTGGAGAATCCACTAAGAGACGCTGGAAAGTCCAAACACAGGAATATACATATATATATATTGTTTGCACAGACCGAAGCATTTTGAAAAGATTGAACTGAACGATTGGGAATTGTTCTCAGGGACTCGCCATGTCAACAAACGGTCAAAACAGAATCACAGTTTACTGTTTTCAACTGAAATCCTCATGTAAACGGCTTCAGTCACAGAACGAGAACCGTCAGACCTCCACCGTGCAACGACTTCCTCTGGTCACCCGGACAATTTAAACATTGAAGCATTGTCTTGTTTTAACCCTTAGATGCACACGTGTTGTTATTCTTCAACATCTTTAAAATGAAAAGTTGTGATATATTCATTTTCCAGGTATTCCCCATAAAACATGTTTGTGACACGAGGCCATTTGCATTTTTATTTATTTTTTCATTAATTTTAAGAAATTGCAGTTTTTGTACCACGACCCCACTCTTCCACAAGTGGAGTCAGAAATGATCCCAAGCAGTTCTGTATAAGACGATATCAGATGTATAAGACGACATCAGATGTGTAAGTGAGAGTCAGAGTTGCTAAGAATTAAAGTTTCATAGAAGATTCCAGAGGAACTGCTTGTGGAAGAGTGAGGTCATGATACAAAAACTGCGATTTCTTCAAATTAATGAAAAATTAAATAAAAATGCAAATAGTCTCATGTCACAAACATGTTTTATGAGGAATATCTAGAATATTAAAATATTACAACTCTTTGTTTTAAAGATTTTGAAGAATAACAACCCAGTATTGCAAAAACGCATTGATTTGAATTGGGGTGATTTTTGACCCCACTTGTGGAAGAGTGTAGGTATTAGTAGGTTGTGCATTCAAGGGTTAATGGACATTGCATTGTTATCCCCCGCCGAAGGGGGATCTTGAAACAGTCTCCGTACGTCCGTCCGTGCGTCCGTACGTCCGTCCGTTCGAACGTTTCTACCTATATCTCGGCAACCCCTGGGCCCACAGTGACCAAACTTCACATGTGGATACATCTCAGAGGGGGAAGGGATACTATGGTGACCTTGACCTAGTTTGCATATTAAGTAGGTCACAGGGTCACGAAGTGCTTAAAAACACATTTTGGGCTCTGGAGGCCTAGGTTTTTGAGCTAGGGCTCTGAAATTTTATACACACATGATACACCCTCCAGGGATAGCCTCCAGTACACCAAGTGACCTGACCTTGACCTTGAAGATTGGTAGGGTCTGAAGTTTGCTCGTCATGGTTGCACAATACATGTATTTTCATATAAACATTTCTCCTCATTTCTCAGCAGTTCCTGGGCCCACAGTCACCAAACTTCACACATGGACACTCCACCTGGGGAGAAGGGGCACCATGGTGACCATGACCTAATTTGCATATCAGGTCACAGGGTCACTAAGTGCATAAAAACACCTTTTGGGCTCTGGAGACGTATTTTGACATAGCTTATGAAGAAGACCTTTCAGATTCTACATAATTATCTACTAGGACCCATGGAACACCCTCTAGTGTACCAAGTGTGCTGCCTTAGAGCTGGCTTTGTGAGAAAATATAAAGCCCTCCGGCGGGGGATTAGCCGAGCAATGGCCTTCTTGTTGGAATATTGAGTGCACCATAGTGGCAGCTGTGTAATGTGATTACATGATATCAAACCAACGTGACCCAATGGCGTCTTAGTTTGGAGTCATTATCTTCAGCAGCGTTGGCAGCAGCAGCAGAAGCAGGGAGGCATGAGGGCGTCTCACCCAGCGTCTCACCCGGCGCTGGCCTTCGGTCCACAACCCACAAATTTACTTGGCAGACACTTTAATCCAAGGTGACACACACTTCATAGGAAACAAGCGAAGCGGCGGCGGCAGGACACCCAGAGTGGCTGTCAGTGGGCTGACAGGGTGTCGGCGGAGGGGACAGCACCGGGACGGAGTAACCACATGTCTTCTTCCTTTTTCATGAATGTTTCCCCGGCGCAGCTCATCGTCTGACAGCCGTTCGGCTGCATCGGCTGCACTTTAATACCAATTCGGAGTTTTCCTGAAAGACGTTTCCTTGCTGGTGTATTTTAATGAATACATCTTTGTGTTTGCAGTGACAATGTTGGTTATTTTGTGAATAACGACCATATTTTCTAGACAAGAAGTCCCATTATTTTTCGGTTGTTTGACATTTGTCACGTCAAGTATTTTGGCACATAGCATCTGGTCCCACTCGGTGTCACAGTCTGACAACAGAATGCTGCTACAGCAACACAGATACACCACAAAGAAAAGGTTACAAATCAAAAACGTTGGTAGAAATGATCAAATGTGCATCATAGAAAGAGAAAAAGAGGCTGCGCTGCATGGTGAGACCCGTTCAAGGACGGTGGTTGTCACGGTCTCGCTCCCCAAGACAACCGCCGATAAAGATCAGATCGTGTCGGATATATTGGATGAGCGTTGCTGCTGCGACCTGTTTGCTACGTTTACATGCGTTTGGTTGGTAAATTAAAGAGCGTAACAGTAAAAGCTCACGTTTCCATCGTGCAACATGCAGAGCAAACTTCATCTGGTGACTCAAAGGGGTGACATCATCCGGCTGTTCAGCACTGCTGTGTCTTGTGTGAGCTGGACTGGCTCCGCCCACACACACACGCCCATCTTGGGAAGATGGAGGCAGTACTTCCTCTCGTGCAGAGCTGCCTGATTGTGGGAGGAGTCAAAGGGGGAGGAGCCTACCTTGATCGTGATTGGCTGAACCCCCCCGATGACACTATATAGGGTTTGATTTCTGATTGGCTGCTTGGAGCAACACACTTTTTAAAACCTGGAACAAGCCGGGGAGAGAGAGGACACACTTTCTTCACTTCTGGGGCGTCGTTCCAAGTACGGGGATGATTATTACTGCTTGAAAACCTTTAGAAAGTAAATTTTAGCATTTTATACTTCATTCGATGGCCTTGTGTCATTTGCTGCGAATTTCTAAGATTGTTAAATTTGCATGTAGGAGCCTTTAGCTGGAGTGGACAAAAGAAATCTCCAAAACTCTTTCAGCTTTTTCAAGAGACACAATGAGTAAATGAAGTATTCTCTCCATGTGGGTGAAAGGCTGTAAAAAGAAAAAAAAAAAAAAAGCAGATAAAAATGAAGGGTGGCACTTGAGCTCTGCCACATTGAAGAATTAGCATCTGCTTGGTCATTGGAGTTGTTGAGTGCAGGCGGTGATTAATGCGTGCAGACGTGAAGCGTTGATCCTGCAGCGTTCGACTCTAAATAAGCCGCTCTGGCCCCGAGGCCCCTGATGGACTACCTCGTCTCTCTAATGCGGCTCCCAAGGTGAGGGGAATAAATGAAACATCGGACCGAAGAGCTCTCCGACAATCAATCCCACACCGACTCACGCGTGCTTTAGAAATCAGCATCACTCCACTTCTTCTTTTTCAAAATTCCTTTTTTTTTTTTTATTATTTATAATCATCACTAGAGGACAAACACAATAATCCCGAAGCCTCGACCCTGCCCTTTCCCTTTTTTTTTTTTTTTTTTTTTTTTTTATTTCTTTTTTTTTTTTTTCAAACAGCAAAAAGAACGAGAACAAGCAATACAAAATCCAATCCTAAGAAGAAAATCAACAGCTGCAAAGGAAAGGAAATCGGAAAAAGAAAAAAGTACAAGACATCCAGGTCAAATGAATCCATCCCCATAGACTAAACTTTCTATGAGATTTGACATCTTAAAAATATATTTATGTACACACTCTGCTTGTATTGTACTGTACAAAATGTGGCAACACTTGACACATTCCCTGTAGACATGCAAACACCTTACTGACACTTGGAAAGTTGTCCGTCCTAGTACAGCTACTCTGTTTACTCCAAGCGTGTACGCGGCATTTAGTTTTGTTTTTTCTCGTTGAGACGCCGTCGTTGCGAAGGAGACGTGATCTCACGCTCACTTCACCTGTGCTAAAAAAACAAAACAAATAAAAACGAAAGATGCTTGAAACTGAAATTACTATATGGCCGATATCCACTTTTTAAACGATCTTGATCCAAAACGTCTTCGTGGGAGCTTCTAAACTGACGGCGACGCTGTCTGGAGGACCTGAGTTGACATCGGTTCAACAATGGCGCTGCTAATGGACGGCTACGACCCTCAGCAAGTACTATTACAGTGTGTCGAAGCTCATAAGGCATTGTACATGTCTACACAAGACCCCTGTACAACAAAGTGTGACCTCTAAAGACGGTGTCCACTTCAGGGTGGGTCGTAGCGGTGGCGCCGGCGGCGGTGGCGGTGGTAGTGGTGGTGGTGGCGGCGGCGGCGGTGGTGGTGGTGGTGGTGGTGGTGGTGGCGGCGACGGTGGTGGTGGTGGTGGCGGTGGTGGTGGAGGGGGGTTCAGCGGGAAATTGCACTTATTCGGGACCCGCTGGGATGGGTGACGAGAACATTTCGGTACATGACTGGAGCTGTTTTCCTTTGTGCGACGACAACAACCACCAAGAGGAGACGCCAGATCAAAGGTCGGAGGTTCCGTGTTTTCGTTTTTTTTTTTCTTTCTCCCCCCCAAGCAGCTAGCCGCGACGGACGGACATGGTAGAAATCGGGGGTAGACGGGGGGGGTCGGGGGAGTGGTGGAGGGAAAAAAAAAAAAAATGAACCATGCACTTGGTTGCGTGTGAGACGAGCGCCTGCAACAAGACGGCGGCCGTCCTCCCGTGTGCTTCTGCCGAGGGAAAAGGGAACGTCCCCGAACGGAAATGACTTTATGCTGGAGGGCAAGTCCCCGCCTCCATGTCCCGGCAAACGCGAGTGTCACTGTCGTGTCCTTCACTTGTGTCCTCAACACACACACACACACACACACACTCTCACACACACACTCACACACACACACACACACACTGTAAGAGCATCAGCTCCATCCCCGGTGTCCGTTTCTGGCTAAACACTTGGTCCGAACGCAAAAAAGGCCTTGACGGATTTTGAGCAAAAAAATTTCTTCAAGCTCTGCCAAAGGTCTGATCCTTCGAGCCGCCCGCCTCCTCCTCCTCCTCCTCCTCCTCCTACTCCTCCTCCTCCTCCTCCTCGTCGGGCAGCGGTAGCAACTCCTCCTTCAGACACTCCCTGTAGAAGCTGGCCAGTGTGGCGTAGAGGTGCTGGCGGCTCTGCTGGGACAGGAAGTGACCCTCGTCCGGGTAGATCTGGTGGAGGAGAGGGACGTTTTAAAGACGGGCACTTTCAAAAGATCGCAAACATTTTGTTTTTTTCAATCAGTAAAGTCACAGCACAATACGCTACTTTAATTTCAAGAGAATTTCAGAGAATGTGTTCATCCACCAGCTTTTAGTTACTAAATATCAGTGATGCACCTCCTCTTCCTCCTCCTCCTCCCTCCTCTTCCTCCTCCCCATCCTCCTCCTCCTCCTCCTCCTCCTCCTCTTCCTCATCCTCCTCCTTCCTCCTCCTCCTCTTCCTCCTCCCTCCTCTTCCTTCTCCTCCTCCTCCTCCTCCTCTTCCTCCTCCTTCCTCTTCCTTGTCCTTCCTCCTCCTCCTCTTCCTCCTCCTCCTCTTTCTCCTCCTCTTCCTTCTCCTCCTCTTCCTCCTCTTCCTTCTTCTCCTCCTCCTCCCCCTTCCTCCTCTTCCTCTTTCTCCTCCTCCTCCTCTTCCTCCTCCTCCTCCTTCCTCTTCCTCCTCTTCCTCTTTCTCCTCCTCCTCTTTCTCCTCCTCCTCCTCCTCTTCCTCCTCCTCCTCCTCCTCCTCCCTCCTCTTCCTTCTCCTCCTCCTTCTCCTCCTCTTCCTTCTCCTCCTCTTCCTCCTTCCTCCTCCTCCTCCTCTTCCTCCTCCTTCCTCTTCCTTGTCCTTCCTCCTCCTCCTCCCCCTTCCTCCTCTTCCTCTTTCTCCTCCTCCTCCTCTTCCTCCTCCTCCTCCTTCCTCTTCCTCCTCTTCCTCTTTCTCCTCTTTCTCCTCCTCCTCTTTCTCCTCCTCCTCCTCCTCTTCGTCCTCCTCCTCCTCTTCCTCCTCCTCCTCCTCCTCCTCCCTCCTCTTCATTCTCCTCCTCCTTCTCCTCCTCTTCCTTCTCCTCCTCTTCCTCCTTCCTCCTCCTCCTCCTCTTCCTCCTCCTTGTCCTTCCTCCTCCTCCTCTTCCTCCTCCTCCTCTTTCTCCTCCTCTTCCTTCTCCTCCTCTTCCTTCTTCTCCTCCTCCTCCCCCTTCCTCCTCTTCCTCTTTCTCCTCCTCCTCCTCTTCCTCTTTCTCCTCTTTCTCCTCCTCCTCTTTCTCCTCCTCCTCCTCCTCTTCGTCCTCCTCTTCCTCGTCCTTCCTCCTCCTCCTCCTCTTCCTCGTCCTTCCTCCTCCTTTTCTGTACTGAAGATTTTTTTTTTTTAAAGTACTGACCTAGAGCTACTTGCCAATACCAAATACTGCTATGAATACTCCTGAAATACCATGAAGCCTGATCGTTGCTCCACATACAAACTTGAAGGCAACACGTTGCCATGAAACGCCGGCGCTCAGCCTCACGAACGTTAAACAATCGTCGTCCTCGCTTCCTGCTGATATTTCTGAATGATGACGTCACGTAAAACACGCCAGGTCGTATTGGGGAGGTTCTACAAGTACAAATACTTCATGCATGACTAATAGAAATGTTTTCAGCTTTAATCAGGTTTGGGGTTTTTTTTTTTTGGAAACAGGCCAGATTTTATCCAACGACACAGTCGTGAAGGATAAAAGGCTTTTAATTTGGAACAAAGCCTTTTAGTTTGAAGCACACAAAAGAAGAGGCTACGTTCAACTGAAATAGGTCAATTAATCTGGAATTAAATCTATTTGTCTTGTACTTTGTGTGATCTACCTCAGCTGAGTTCATTTTAATCAATGACAGCATAACCTGTGTGCTGAGCAGAAGTCTGAGTCGCTGAGAGATTTTTCTATTCATTCATTTGATTTATCATATTAATTTATGATCATATTTTTCAAATTGTGAAAAACACAAAGTTATACGTTTTTTTCAAATCACTCAATCTTTACCATTCTTTACTCTGCTAAGTAAAGTATTGTGGAATTAAACTTGCAAGTTCAAACCTTCAAATAAAACATTTCTATAGACTTCTACTGCCGGACCTCGGGAGACTTCAAGGTTTTTAATAAGAAATCCAAGAATGAGGAAGAAGATCTGCACAGTTTGGTATAATCATACAACATTTAGAATAAAACAACACATTTTTATCATTACATAATATTCATCAATGTAAGGAAAATCATACGGGTCATCAATAAGATGAATATCTAAAACATTTATGTTTATTTTTTTTTGTATTCATATTTTCTTCTAAAAGAGAAACAAGAGAAACATAAAAAACAAGGACAATAAATAAATAAATGTTTTTATATATATATATATATATATATATATATATATATATATATATATATATTTACCTTTGCAGAATCTTTATTTTTTTAATTTTTAAACTTGACATCACCTATGACTTTCTTTGTTCGAGTTCTTTTTGATTGAAGTCACAGAGTGAAACATTTGTGTCTGTAAAACTTTTTGATCCATGAACTTCAAATGATTTTTAACATCAAAGAGTAAATGAAACAAGCATCCTCATTGGTCGAAACCGTTCATTCTCAGCCAATCGCTGACCCGGTTACTAAATCTTTGCATAAAACACAATTAACTTCCCGTTGTTGGCGAGACTGTAGCGGAACTTTTGGTTTTCCATACGATTTGATGCTAATTTCTCACCAATCTACAGCTTTTTTTTTTCCCCCACGGGTAAAATATGACCACATTGAATCTCCATTTCTGTCACAGCGTAGGCGACAATAAAACTAGCATTTGCTTTAAGCGATCAAAGGTCCAGACAGGAGGTTTTGTTTTTCTTCACAAATCTCCTTTTTTCACCAGTCGACAAGTCACTGCCGTCGTTTTGCACCATGGATGTGCTCCAGAACGTACATTTGTTTTTTTTCTCCTACACACCTGCATGGAGTAGTTGGCTCCAACTTTCACCAGGTTCTTGACGAGCTCAGCAGTGTGCTGGAAGTGGACGTTGGCTGGAAGAAGAGAAACGACACAAACTCAGCGAGATTCGGCTCGAATCTGAACTCGACAAACAAAACAAATAAAAGAGGAATCCGACGGCGCGGGGATGGAAATGCCTCAGCAAGTCCCACACCAATTCATCAGAAAAACGATTCCCACACCGGAAAATCCCCGCATCGATTTAAATCACCCACTTTTTTTTTTCCCTCCTTTCTTTTCTTCCTTTTATCTTTTGATTAAAAAAAAACCCATTTGCCTCATTACCTTCCAGGATGGCACGCGTCTCTGTGCGCGCGGCGGCGATGGCGCCGCAGATAGCAACGTTTTCCCATTTATTTTCTCTTACCGTCCGCCGTGCCGTGCACCAGCAGCAGCGTCTGCTCCCGCAGCGCCTGCACGTTCTGCAGCCACGCTGGAAACTGCAAGGAGGAGCACAGACCCGGGCCAGATAAGAGAACGGAGAGATCCGGTAAGAGGCGTTAAAGGAACGCAATGAGGAAGGGACGGCGAGGCGGGATCCGCCGAGTGGGACATTCAGCATGCACACTCTTAATGCTGAGGTCAACTCGACACACGGGGTTCACATGCAGAGCAATTTCATGTCGAGTGGGCCGGACCGGTTAAATAATAACCTTTAAAACCGTTGCGCTGCAGAATGCACACGATGAAAATGTCTATATTTCTGAAAACCAAACAATTACTGGTGAAAAGGGCGACAATGTCGACAAAAAGCCATTTTAGTGAAACGTTCTGGTGCAAAATACAACGAAACGTCTACAAAAGTTCTCCTGCAGCTGTTGCATCATGGGTGTTTTTACAAACTCCCCCCTAATCTTTTAACCCTTAGATGCACACGTGGGGTTAAAAATGACCCCACGGGTTGTTTTTCTTCAACATCTTTAAAATGGAAAGTTGTAATATCTTCATATTCCAGGTATTCCTCATAAAACATGTTTGTGACATGAGGCCATTTTGCATTTTTATTTATTTTTTTCATTAATTTGAAGAAATGGCAGTTTTTGTATCATGACCTCACTCGTCCACAAGTGGGGGGTCAAAAATGACCCAAGCAGTTCCGATGGAATCTTCTATGAAACTTTAATTCTTAGAAACTCTGACTGTCCCACTTAAACATGTAATGTCATCAGTCTCACCACCCTGGGGGTCAGTTCTACCCAGCAACGTACATGTAAGTATTATCTAAATAAAAATGCAAATGGCCTCATGTCACAAACATGTTTTATGAGGAATAGCTATAATATTAAAATATTACAACTCTTTGTTTTAAAGATTTGAAGAATAACAATCCAGCATTGCAAAAACGCACTGATTTGAATTGGGGTCATTTTTGAGCCCACTTGTGGAAGAGTGTCGGTGTTAGTAGGTTGTGCATCCAAGGGTTAAAAAAATTATGTTTTCACTTCTTTAAACTATATTCTTGCTGGTTTGGTCGGATTGGAGCCCTTTATGTTTGACACCCCTGCCCTATTCAAATCAGCAAAGTAAAGAATTATAAAATTAAAATGTCATGATGCATTTTGTTGTTTAACATCGAGAAAGACGGAGAAACTTTTAATTTTCTTCCATTAGTTTAGGGTATAGCCTCAGATATATATTGAGTTATTTTTGCAGTGTCTGTCTCAAAAATAGATTAAATAAACATAATCAAAATGTATTTCTAATAATTTTTCAGTTTACAGAACGAGTTCTTTCCCGTCCATAGCCGTGTGCACCTATAGTCTGGTAACTACGGTAAATTTGTATTTTAAAAAAAAGAATTCATCATACCGTGTTTGTTAGAGGGTTTTGATTTAAAAATATATGATTTATGGCTTTTTTCTGTCTCAAAACATGTTAAATATATGGTTTAGATGTTTTATTTGAATGCCAGTTTTTAACTAAAGCCAAAAAAAATACACATTTGAATCGTCATATTTTGTCTGACAGTGGCTCCCACGTTTTCCCACAGCCAAAAACAGTAAAAGAAGTAAAAAAAAAACACAACAAGAATGAAATACAGTTGATGACGGTGCTTGTAAAGCAGTTTTGTTCTCCTCCGCTCCCTCGCTCCACATCGCCGTCTGATATCTGCACATCAACAGGCCTGAGAGACTCCGGCAGGCTGTTTTTACCGGCTTATAGAAAACCTCCAGCGTGTGATCTGACACAGCGGCGTGCGCAGTTACCA
>NC_137655.1:2077248-2084748 GCF_963422515.1 Blennius ocellaris
ATCTTTTAAAGGCTTTTAAATCAGCAGGAAAAAAGTACCACGTAAGTAAACACACACAAGCATGTCAAAACTTTCTGAACAAACTCACTTCTTTGAATTTATTCATTTAGTCGTTGCTGCCAGTTGGAGGTTTCAGATACTCAGTTTGTGTGATTTTAAACGTTGTGTTTTAAATGCAGACCAGCGGAAACAAGGTCTTACTAAAGCGCAGACAAACCTGTTTTCTGACTGAAAGGAGGCTAGCTCGTGAAAGGTGAAAGGAGGCTAGCTCGTGAAAGGTGAAAGGAGGCTAGCTCGTGAAAGGTGAAAGGAGGCTAGCTCGTGAAAGGAGGCTAGCTCGTGAAAGGTGAAAGGAGGCTAGCTCGTGAAAGGTGAAAGGAGGCTAGCTCGTGAAAGGTGAAAGGAGGCTAGCTCGTGAAAGGTGAAAGGAGGCTAGCTCGTGAAAGGAGGCTAGCTCGTGAAAGGTGAAAGGAGGCTAGCTCGTGAAAGGTGAAAGGAGGCTAGCTTGTGAAAGGAGGCTAGCTCGTGAAAGGTGAAAGGAGGCTAGCTCGTGAAAGGTGAATGGAGGCTAGCTTGTGAATGGAGGCTAGCTCGTGAAAGGTGAAAGGAGGCTAGCTCGTGAAAGGTGAATGGAGGCTAGCTCGTGAAAGATGAATGGAGGCTAGCTCGTGAATGGAGGCTAGCTCGTGAAAGGTGAATGGAGGCTAGCTCGTGAAAGGTGAAAGGAGGCTAGCTCGTGCGGCTAGCGGGAGCCGCTAGCCGCTCCCGCCGCCCGTGCTCCTCTTCTCCTCTCTCGGTCTCTTCCAGGCTCAATCTTTCATCAAGGCTCATAAAACGCCGACTATAACTTCAAAACACTGTAAAAACGTGGATATTTAAGGACGCGAGAAAGGGTCCGTGAACTCACCGTACAGTTTCCAGTCGGTCACCGGCGACATGGCGCACGCGCATTTAAACAGGCCGTCCGTCGACTTCAGCATCATCAACGCCAGGTAGGCCCCGTAACCCTGAGGAGGCCCGCAAAAAAACACAGGTTTAGCCACCTCCCAACGACAGAATCCAGCCGTCGCTGGAGGCTTTCCAGCAGGAACTCGATCAAAACACCTCTCAGAGTGAGACTTTTTGTTATTTTTCTCACCTTTCCAAACACCGCTATCCTCGCCCGGTCGATGTACGGCAATTTCATCATGTATCTGCAACGACACACAAGAGAACGTCTTTCATTATGGCAAAGGTTTTATTCGCAGGTGAGATCAGGGCAGCGTGTGTGTGTTTTATATATTTTGAGGTTCTGTGTGTCAGTCCGTCATTAAGCAACAGCCGCGACCTTCAGTAATCATCCACTTCGCTTAAGTCCACGACTTAAGTCCGTGACACACGGCGTCACGTTTAATGGTTTCAACGCTGCTCTACGGGCTCATCTGCCCATCGATATTTATTTTTGTATTTGATCGCACCACCTAGCCTCACTGTATTGCATATACCGTAATTGCCGGACTACTGAGTGCACCTGAATATAAGCCACACCCACCAAATTTGAAAACAAAAAATAAGAACGGTCGGAGTAACGTAATGCGCCTGAATGTAACGCCCGTGAAGCTTGTCCACCTGTACAAATCCACGAATTAATCACGTCGAAAAAGTAGCTTATAGTCCAGGAATTACGGTATCTTGCCTATTTTGCCAATGCAGTACGTTTTAGTATAATCTCCTTTTATACATATATTTGATTTTATTATTTATCATTGTAAATCCAGATTCTTATCACTACTCCATCCAGTAGCAGGTATTTATATTTAACTCCCCCCCTCCATGTATATTGACAATAAAGCTCTACATTCATTACAATAGCCAGATGTTGTGTTGTTATTAATAGTGGTATTTAAGTTACAGAATGTTTGAGGTTGACCTCTCTGGGCCACAAGACGACATTAAGACCAGTTGTACGGTTGTCATTCCATATTCTGGAATCAAAGTTGCTGCATACATTGACGAAAGACGAAGAAAGCAGTTATATTGGATTTTTGGCCGGTGGGAAACATGCCAGACATTTGAAGCAGAAACGTTCCCTTCGATGGGATTCTTCATGCACAAGTCAGGATTGGCCTCATTTTTCCTAATTAGGAGCGTGAAGAAGCAGCAAAGCACCTTATTAGAGAAGCAGATCCTTTTAGTTAATTGGCTCGGACCTCATTAGAAGTTCCTGCCAATTAAATGTTTCTCAAGAACTGTTGGATGCAGTTTGTCACAGTAATTGTGATGTTTTTTGTTTTTGTTTTTTCCCGTCCATATTTTTGGATCACAACTTCACAAATGTTAAAAAATGTTAAAGGTACATTTGAACACATTATGTGTTCAGATCAAGTCAACCGTGTCGTTGTCGCGCTCTGGAAACACCGCTTGAACTTTTTTGCATCTCAAATGAGTGAAATAGCCCAGAAAACAATAAAGGTGTTGTCAGTTTCACGCTGCAGCGGCGAGTCGAACGCTATTGGTTCGTTTGTGTTTGGGGGCGGGGCTTAGTCAAAGGCGGCGCACCTTCAGGATGCACTTTTATCTTTTTTTTACAAATAAAATCTTAACTTTGCTCCTTTCATTTAAGTTAGTTCACCTCTAATTATTAGTCAATATTTTCTAAATTCCCTTTATAAAATCTAAATCAAACCACAAATTTTCAACATGCTTTTTTTTTTTTTTTTTCAGAATCTCGCCTTCAAAGGCTTTTGTTCTTTGATCAGTTTGGCAGCAGAGAGAAGTCAAACAAATAGAGGTGATTTTCTGCACTCAGACCCTGCAGAGTTCAAAGAGCTTGTTCAGGGCACAAAGTGCATTTCATTACATTTGTTACATCAAAAGATGAAAAAAACAAAACAAAAAACAGAGTTCGTACTCGACGGCTGCAATCTGGTCCTGGACGTCGACGGTTCCCAGCCTCTGGTGGACCTCGTGCAGGATCCTCTGGCCCTGGAAGCCGCTGCCCCGGCCGTCCAGACGAGCCACGATCACGCCGTCCGAGCTGACCAGCACCGATTCCCAGCCCAGCGAGAAGCGGTCAGTCACGGCCTGGCCACCGGGGGCGCTGTCACTGATCAGACGCATTACATACAGTTAAACAGAGTTCAAACAAATGTGTGTGTGTGTGTTTAGTTCAATGGAGAAGATTAAAAAAGAAAGTGTTGGCCACAGTGGAATTTGAACCAAGCGAATAAACAGTGCAGTCTCCAGTGCAGTACTCAGAGTACTCAGAGTACTCAGAGTACAGCCGTCCTGCAGTTTCGGGGATTTTGTTCTCCAAGTATTTGGTGCATGAAAACTGTTTTTTTGTTTTGTTTCTCAGGAGAGAAAGCTGTAAGAGGCGTCTGGACGGATCGAAACTAAACAATCTGAGATGGATTTTGGTCCGGAGCCTTTCAGAGCTTCTTTAGAAACCAGAAAACTTTTCACTGATGGAGAGATGAAGTCATATAGGTGGTTTTACCTCAGTAAATAGGACTTTACACGGGTGTATGTTTCAATGTCGGTGTGTTTGGGTGAAAAAAAAAAAAAAAATCTAAATCAATCGGACGTTTGCAGCTGATCGGAAGCGCTGCTGCTCACGTAAACAAACGAACGTGGAACACATCAGATTGATCCTCGCTGACTTCCAGTCACACAGAAGTTTTTCATTTTTTCTTATTCAAAAATTTTTTTTATTAATTTCAGACATCAAAAACCCTTTTTGCAAATACATAGGCACATTAAAAAAAAAAAAATATATATATATATATATATATGTATATATATATATTTTTTTTTAAAAATATATATATGTATATATATATATATATATATTTTTTTTTTTTTCAATAGAAAATCTGTCGACGTTCAGGACCAGATTTTTTTTGGTCCTGAAAATTTTTTAATTAAATAAAAAAAAAAAAAAAATATATATATATATTTATTTATTTATATATTTTTTTCCCCCCAGTATGTTTCCATTGTTGGATATAAATTAGTGTAAACATATTTCCTTAATATTTATGCAGATTAACAACACATTTTCTATTTATGTTTGTGTATATATGTGAATCAATGTGCCTATGCATTTGTAAAAAGGGTTTTTGACGTCTGAAATTCAATTATTTATTTTTTTTAAATAAGAAAAAATGAACAAACTTCTGTGTGACTGGAAGTCAGCGAGGATCAGTCGGATGTGTTCACGTGAGCAGCAGCGCTTCCGATCAGCTGCAAACGTCCGATTGATTTAGATTTTCTCTTTTTTCTTCATTAGCAGAACAAGTCAGGAGAGTTCTGCAGTCGTCAAATATCGACCGAACACCAATTCATTTATTAACAGGAACAGAGATAATAGTTCATCTCCAGTCCAACCAGGAACATTAATGTCTCTCCGGACTCATGAAAATGTAGAAGACGGTGAAGGAATCTGAAAAATGTTTAATTTTTGGCTGAGATGTGAGATTGAATGAGATGAAACATTAAGCGGTTACTGTTGAACGACGGTGGAGACGAAGAAAATCCATTTTACAGGTTTGAGATGCTGAAGTTTGTCGCTGGATTCATTCAATATATGAATTAATTTAATACATATATATATATTTTTAATTATTATTATTATTATTATTATTATTATTATTATATACAGGTTCCCACAACACTTGAACATCTCTTGTCATGTGAAAATGATTTGGTATACCTGATATGCAAGAAACAATTATGAATCAATCAATGAATCAATCAATGGACATTGTTCAACACAAATAAAAAAATAAGCACCAACATCATTTTGTTCATTTTGAAAGACTAAGAAAAGCAAGTTGAGTCAACTTAAAAAAAAAAATCTATTGAATTCAAACAGGAAGACTTTTGCACTGAACCAGATATAAGATTTCACGTTTTTAAATGTCTGAGAATTTTAAAGTGCACGGCCCGTACTCAAAATAACTTTCATGATTTATTGACGTACTTATCTCACAGTTCTTTTCTGTCATTTGATGATTTAACCTATTTTAAAGCCCATGTTTGCCATTGTTGTTTTTTTTTTTCTTTAAGGAAACCACACACATGCAACCGCCGACTGACGACGGATCGTTACTACGGTGACTGTCAAAATAAAAGCACCGAGTCCAAGGAGAGTACAGACTGGGAGTCATGACACTCTGGAGGAAAACGTTGCTCTTACTGAGCATGTGCAGAAGAATTCTATCTACTACGGTCGTGGTTTAACTTGAAAAAGTTGTGGTGTGTCGGGGTCTTATACTCGGGTGCGACTTGTGTAAAATACGCCACACGAGGCTGTTGACTAGTCGGGCATGTAAACACTCTGCATTTCTCTTTTTTGCTGCCTGATTATTCAAATAGGTGTTAAGAGAGTCAATGACTGGGACCAGGGAGGTTGGCTCTGATTGACTGAACATGCTCTCCACTCACTCTGTATGCAAATCCCTCCATTCTCAGGGGTCTGATTGCTGCCGCTCCCCTACGCTCCCCTACGCTCTTCAATATGCACCTTGTAATTTCTACCGACTCTGTCGCCGGGTAAACCGGGAGACGTACATCACCAAGAGGAGTCCGTAGTGACGAGACTCGGAGAAGTCCGGCGGGTAGGAGATCTTCAGGGGCAAATCTGCAGAGAGATAATACATTTTTTTTTAAAATAAAATAAGAACGTCAAGCGTGAACTTCAGCGACGAAAGTTGCAGAAACAGAAAAGTTTCTCCTCACCAAAATGTTCCATGGCCACACTTCTGAATTCCGTGAGCTGGATCCGTTTGGACTTCAAGGCCCCCTTCAGCAAGGAGTTGTTCTCCAGGATGTAGTAATCTGTAAAAAGACGAGGGTCGTGCGTTTTTGTCGGGGATGAAAAGGAGTCCGCGAGTGGCCGCCAATAATCTGAGCCAGTGTTTTTCAACCGCGGTGCCGCGGCAAACTGGTGTTTCCTCCAGATCGTCAGCTGTGTCGTGGGAAATGATCCAATTTTCTAAAAAAACCTTTGCTCTCACAACGACAGTGTGTTGCAGAGTAATCATGTATAAATACTCTTCACCACTAGAGGGCAGCACAGAACTTTGCCGGTGAAATGTAAAGTGACAGACGTCAGTGTGGTTCATCTCCACCTCCTGCTACCATCTTGTATCAAAGTACTGTGTCAGTGACAGTGATGGAGAAGTTTTTGAAAACCAGGATCTCAGCTCTTCATCCATCAGGTCCAGGTTTCACACTGAGGGAGGCACTATTAAAAAAAAGTCCTTGCTTTCTGGATTTACTGGATTCCTGTTGATCAAACTTTGATGAGAAAGACTTTGATGTCTTTGATGAGAAAGACTTTATATTGTTAATAGAGGCTACAGAGTTTAACAGTTTAACATTTACAGGTGGAGGTGTGACTCCAGAGTTTTCCAAACAAAAAAATGTGCCTTGGCTCAAAAAGGTTGAAAAACACTGATCTCAGCTGAGCTGAACATATTTCTGGGTTTCATCTCGTCTGTTATTCTGCTTCTGACTCAAAAAAATTTCGTTTGTGATTCAGGTAATTTGCTCGCCGGTGCTCAAGCTAAACCAGGACAAAAAGGAAAAATCGTCATCAAAAAGTCCGATTATTTTGAATTTCTGAAAACGGCTTCCGCAGAGCGGCTGGTTCATTCCGTCCTCAGAAACCGGAGCCCCCCCCCCATTACTTTGGGTACACGCAATAAACAATGACTCTGATTTGGCCTTTTCTCTCTCTCTCTCTCTCTCTCTCTCTCTCTCTCTCTCTCTCTCTCTCTCTCTCTCTCTCTCTCTCTCTCTCTCTCTCTCCTTCATTCAAGCCATCCGAGAAGCAGCTAAATGAAATGGAATTCATCCAGCGTTTCTAATGGAAAACCCAAAATCAATAGACGTCTCATTATGAAACCGCGAGGGGCCTCGAGCTCCCAGCTGTGGATGGAGGGCCTGTCCAAATAACCCCGGGCAAATTGCTTGCTTTTCTACAGCACAGCTGTTCATTCTGTGGGGGGGGGGGGGGGGGGGGAGGGGTAACAATGAGCCAACAAGAAAGATAAAAAATCGGAGGAGGAAAAAGGAACCGTACAAGTAAGTATGGATTTATACAACAGTCCAGGCGGTGCTGGCCAGAGAAAGCAGAATTAACAAAGAAAAACTGTTGCGGAGGTTTCACACCTTCACACCGGGTCACTACTATCGTCCTCGGCAAGGAATTCATTACATGGAAATGAAGTGGTTTTGTAAAGTGCATGGAATAAAAGCCCAGAGACAAGAGTTAAATAAAAGTAAAAAATAATAATAATAGAGAAAAAACTAATAAAGGGAAAAAAGTTCAGCTAGAACATCTACATCAGTGGTGGCTGCTGGTAAATTTTATTTAAAATTAAAATAATAATAAATTCCAAAATTCAATAAAAAAAAAATTATAATGAAGAAAAATTCAAAAAATAATAATATTCAAAAATAAAAAAAGGATAATAAAGAAAAATTGATAATACTAAAAAATTATAATAAAGA